>NC_138769.1:618243489-618403489 GCF_965119305.1 Pelophylax lessonae
TCGCGCTCTCTCTCTCCCCCTCTGTCTCGCGCTCTCTCTCTCTCTCTCTCCCCCTCTGTCTCGCTCTCTCTCTCTCCCCCTCTGTCTCGCTCTCTCTCTCTCCCCCTCTGTCTCGCTCTCTCTCGCTCTCGCTCTCTCTCTCTCTCTCTCCCCCCCTCTGTCTCTCTCTCTCTCTCTCTCCCCCCCTCTGTCTCGCTCTCTCTCTCTCTCTCTCTCTCTCTCTCTCCCCCTCTGTCTCGCTCTCTCTCTCTCTCCCCCTCTGTCTCGCTCTCTCTCTCTCCCCCTCTGTCTCTCTCTCTCTCTCCCCCTCTGTCTCGCTCTCTCTCTCTCTCCCCCTCTGTCTCGCTCTCTCTCTCTCTCTCTCCCCCTCTGTCTCGCTCTCTCTCTCTCTCTCCCCCTCTGTCTCGCTCTCTCTCTCCCTCTGTCTCGCTCTCTCTCTCTCCCCGCGCTCTCTCTCTCGTTCTCTCTCTCTCCCCGCGCTCTCTCTCTCGTTCTCTCTTTAGATGTATTCTTGTATGCTTATTTTATTGTATTTTTTGATCATATACAGTATATGTAAATAAAATATTTTTATTTTTTGTAAATAAAAAAAATTTAATAAAATTTTAAACATAATAATTGACTCTGTCTCTTTATCTTTCTCTCTCTCGTGGGCGGGAGGTCGGCTGCCCTGGGCGTCTGTAGCTTGGGAGGTGGAGGGGGCGCTACCAGGAGTGTTTCTGCAACTATTAGCTGACAGAAGAGAGCGGGATGTGCTTTCTCTCTTCCCTCCCCAGCTTCACACTCCTGTTACTGTAGCGCTCATCAGATCGGGACTGTCAGATCGGGATTTCTCCTCTTTCGGCTCCTCCTCATCTTGATATGTCAGAGTGGAGAGGAGCCTAGGAGATACTGATTGCTAAACCTTTGGCACGGACAGCTGGCGGAAGAGATGCGGCTGCTGTGCTGAAGGGGAAGAAGATCGCGGCTCAGGGATGCCACTGGTTGTCAGATCGGGACAATACAGAGTTTGATTACGTGTCCCCTACACCCCCTACACACATTGTTTGCTTTAAGGAGAGGGGGGTAACAAATACTGTAAAGTCCCGATCTGACATCCAGTGGCATCCCTGAGCCGCAATCTTCCTCCCCTTTCTGCAGCAGCATCTCTCCCGCCAGCTGTCCGTGCAAAGCTTTAGAAATCGGCTTCCCCTAGGCTCCTCCTCCGCTCTGACATATGAAGATGAGAAGGAAGGAGCCTCAGAAGAGGAGAATCACAAATCAATGTGCCGCGCTGTATCTGAGGTCTGCCTGCTGGAGGAAAGCTGCAGCCAAGCCGAGGGAAGGGAGAACTGCACTGGGGACACCAGGGAGGGGGGGAGAGAGGGGAATGAGAGTATTTGTACTTGGAGGGGTGGGGAGAAGATGATTACTTCAAGGTTGGATCAATATGGGGGGGGGGGGGTATTTGTGCTGGGATGGGAAATTTGAGAGGTGACAGGATAACATTTTTTCTAGCAGGGAAATTGGGGAGGGGGGTGCTAGGAGGGGTGATTTGTGCTGGGGGGGAGGATTCGTGCCAGGAGGAGGGATTTGTGCTGTGGGGGGAGAATTTGTGCCAGAAGGGGGGATTTTTGCTGTGGGGATGGAGGGAAGAGGATTTGTACCAGGAGGGGGGATTTGTGCTGTGGAGATTGTGGGGGGGAGGAGGTTCTGTCTAGGAGGGGGGATTTGTGCTGTAGGAATAAGGGGAAGAGGATTTGTGCTGGGGGGACGGACGGGGGGGGGGGGGAGGATTTGTGCTAGGAAGGGGATTTGGGGGGGGGGTTGTGCTAAAAGAGGTGATGGGGGGATTTGTGCTAGGATGGGGAATTATGGCGCTGTTAGAAATGGGGATGGGGGGAATTTATGCTTGTAGGGATGATTGGGGGTATTTGTGCTAGAGGGGAAAATTGGGGGGAGGATTTGTGCTAGGCGGGGGAATATGGTGGGATGTGCTAGACGGGATATTCGGGGGGTTTGGGATGGGGGAAGAGGATTTGTCCTAGGAGGGGGGATTTGTGCAAGAAGGGGAATTTTTTTGGGGGGAGGGGGGGTTTGGGGGAGAGGATTTGTGCTAGTAGGGATAATTGATGGGTATTTCTGCTAGGAGGGGAGGAGGACTTATGCTAGGAGGGGACATTTGGGGGAGGGGAAGATTTGTGCTGGGAGGGGGGGGATTTTAAGAGGGGAGAATTTGCGCTTGGAGGGGAAATTTTATGGGGGGGTGCAGTTTGGTGTCTTCGCCCTGGGCGCTGGATGGCCTTGTCCCGGCAATGCTTGCGGGAGATAGAGGATTATGTGCGCCCCCCCTCACGCGGCGCCAAGGTACATTTAAAATTCACGGTGGAATTAAAGGTGAAGGCTCGGTTCACATTTATGCGAGTGCGGGAAGGCTGCGAATTCGCAGCCTGTTCCCGCATCGCACACGCACCCCCGGAAGTTCACACTGGCATATGCGATACGCTGGGGGTGTCAATGTAATCTTAACGACACCCCCAGTTTGATCGCATATCGCAGTGCGATCGTGCAGTTCGCACAGGAGCGGATCGCACAAGTGTGAACCGCTGTGCGATCCGATCCTGATGCGGCTGCAAAAATGCCTCCTGTGCGTCTTTGCTCCGGGTGCGATGCGAATTTAGCCATACAAACTGTATGGCTAAACTCGCACCGCACAGCTGATCGCATGTAATGTCGGAGCAGTGCGCTCCGACATTACATGCAAACCCGGCACTCGCAGAAGTGTGAACCGGGGCGAAGTGAAAATCTGTTTCGTCAGCTGCAAGTGAAAATTAGCAATACTGTAAAAAATAAATGGATATATAAAAATATTAATATATATATATATATATATATATATATATATATAGATAGATCTCTTATATATATATATATATATATATATATATATATATATATATCTTCTAGATTGTAAGCTTTAACGAGCAGGGCCCTCTGATTCCTCCTGTATTGAATTGTACTGTAACTGTATTGTCTTCCCTCACATTGTAAAGTGCTGCGCAAACTGTTGGCACGATATAAATCCTGTATAATAGTAATAATATATATGATACAGGTATGTTTAACATAAACAAAGTTAGCCACAGTAACAATGTATTAGACATTCATGTGATTTCAATTCTCACCAGAGACCAGCACAGCAGTAGCTGTGTTGCCATAACAACAGGGTGGGACCTTCCTTTGGAGGTGCATGCTGGGTAACCAGCAGCACCTATTGTAGGAAGTAGTAACATGTGGGCTTCACACGCCCACAATTAAGATGGGAGCCCCCTGCTGAGGAAAAATCAAGGTTAGTTTATGAAGAATGTCATTTATAAAACATTATTTCCTTTAAGTAGATAGGAAAACAATTACATTTAGCCAATGCTGTGATCATTTGGGGAATAAAAGCAATTTTTATAATGTTGGAAAAACGGGTGGAACTCCACTTTAAGGTCCATACCTATGTACCTTAGTTTGTTGTTTGTACAGTAAGCGTTTGTGGGGAACTGTATCAAATGGCTTTGCAAAGTCACGATACACTACATCTACAGGCCTTCCTTTATCTAGATGGCAGCTCATTTCATAAAAGGTTAATAGACTGGTCTGGCAAGAACTATTCTTCATAAATCCATGCTGATTACCAGTGATACCATTTTTTTTACTAAAATCTTGTATATAGTCCCTTATCCCCCTCCAATAGCTTGCAGACTATTGATGTTAGGCTAGCCGGCCTGTAGTTCCCAGGTATACATCTTGGCCCTTTTTTTTATATTGGTGCCACGTTGGCTTTTCTCCAATCAGCTGGTACCATTCCCGTCAGTAGACTGTCCTTTAAAAAAAAAGGAACAGTGGTCTGGCAGTCACATGGCTGAGTTCCTTAAGTTCCCTTGGGTGTAAGCCATCTGGTCCCGGTGACTTATTTATGGTAAGTTTTTCAAGTCTAGTTCAGAGTCTCTCTTCTGTTAACCATAAGGGTGCTTCCTGTGACATGTTATTACCTATAACATTACAGTCTAGGATACTGTATCCCCCCTCCCAATTCTTTTGTAAAGAGTGAGAATAATTTATTTAGAACCTCTGCCTTCTAGCTGTCCTTTTTTATAGCCAGATTCCCTTTCTCATCCTTTATGGGGACAATATGTTCTGGCCTCACTTTCTTACTATTTATATACTTAAAGAATTTCTTGGGGTTTTTCTTACTGTCTTCTGCTATGTGCCTTTCATGTTCTATTTTAGCCGCCTTGATTGCGTTCTTACATTTCTTATTGTTTCTTTGTAGTGCTGGAATGCTGCCAATGACCCCTCTGCTTTGTATTTCTTGAAGGCCTTTTCTTTTGTTTTTGTGTTCATTTTTACGTTGGCATTTAGCCACCCAGGGTTTATTTTAGCTCTTTTAAACGTATTCCCTGTCGGAATGCACTGGCCAATACTTCCTAAAGCACTCCCATTTTTCAATAGTTTTCCTTGTTCCCAGGATTGTATCCCATTTAATATTAAACAAAGATTGAGACAATAATAGTACCTACAAATATTATCACAATCACCCCGCGCTTCAGGAAAAAAAACAAAATAGATATGCCAGATATACGCTAACTTGACATATAGCTGCTGCCTTAAAATACAAACATAATCAAAAAAAACATGTGTTAATTCTCTCAGAAGTCAGTGAATAAGAAAGGTTCAACACATAAGCAGCGCTAAGAGACCCTGTTTAAAAGTCCACATATGTGAATGAGTCAAAAAAGTCCTCAGGAGAGTGAATCCACGGATGAAGATCAAAGGATAACTTCCACCACACCACGTGACCCCCCTAGGTATTGCTCACTCACCAGAAATCATTGTAATAGAGCCTTTGAATATCCACCGATCACACCAAATGCAGACCGCTCCACGATCGTTTAGGCACAGAATCTCCCCAATCTGAACACCTTATACCAAGAGATCCACATACTCCAGTGCACCGGCAGTAAATGTAAGCAAGAAAGAGGCTCATAGGGCAGTATATCAACACTGTTTTATTAAAACACCCGCCCCATCCCTCAATCAATGCACTCACAGCAAACAAAATGATAAAAAGCTCTCAATATGCTAGAACCGTATGCTGATCGAGACCTCTCCGCTCCCGCTCCTCTGTTATGCTGGATCAGTCACAGACGTCAGCTCACAACGGGCAAGGATGTGGGGAATGCGGCTCTTACAGCTCTGAATGATGTTGTCGGGGTGTCCGCGTGCTCACGCCCTGACATGTTTCGCCGTAACACTGGCTTCTACGGAGGGCGCGAGCACGCTGCAACCCCGCCTCCCTTTATCTCTCTCCTCTCCGAGATGTTAACCCTTTCCGCTGACAGTCTGCCTGAAGGGAAGATCAGTCTCGGATCATAGGAGTGATTACTCCACAGTACAAAAAGACTCCAATATTGCCGATGTACATATGTGGCTGATGTTTGGCAGCACAATTGCAACAAAAGCAGTGTGTTTATAAATTAAATGGGGAGATAGCTTATTTAAACCAACTTCGCTGATGTGCTTTACTAAGCCCACCAAGTGGACAACTATACAGCTCAGAGTAATCACAAAATCTGTAATATATCAGGGAGATCCCTCCAAATGTGTAAATAGTAATGTCTACAAATTACTGCCACATATTAAATCGACATGGAGTGGTACAATACCGATCTTACATCAATTAATTAAACAAAAACTGGCAACTGTAGCATATGATACATAATGTCAACATAGATACATAGATGACCTGTTCTTTATCTGGAGCGGGTCGGAACCATCTTTGATAGCTTTTACAGAACATCTAAATCAGAATGCTAATAACATCAAGCTTGAATGCACTTGGAGTAAAGAAAGAGTGCATTATTTGGATGTTGAAGTAGCGATCCAATACGGCCATTTGTTCACTAGGGCGTATTTCAAGCCCACTGATCGGAATGGCTATTTGCCTACATTCAGTGGACATCATCCACGGTGGCTACGAAATATCCCTAGGGGTCAGTTCCTCCGAATCAGGAGGAACTGTACCAAGGACTCTGATTACTTCATGCAGGCTCAGATTATTAGGAATAGGTTCAAGGAGAAAGGCTATGATGTTTCCAAACTGGATGAAACTATTCATGAGGTGGGTCTTATGTCCCAAGAGATATGTTTACGTGATAGGAACGCTCCTGTGGACACCAAACATGAATGGGGCTTCATTACACAATTTAATGAGCAGTATAAGGAAGTGGAGGATATTTTCCATAAACATTGGAGGTTGCTCCGTATGGACAAAATTTTAGGTCCAGTACTCCCACCTGAACCATTATTTATATACAGAAAATGTCCTTCATTCGGAGATCAGGTGATTAAAAAAGTCTTAGATCCCCCGATCAGACCGAAATTATTTTGGGACAAAGTTGGTTTTTATTCATGCCGCAGATGTACATGTTGTAGGCAGGTAAAAGAAATGCAAAGAGCCAAAACTTCTTTTGTCTCGAGTGGGAATGGTAGGACATTTGAGATAAAGAAGTTTATCTCATGCCAATCTACACATGTAGTTTATTGTCTGGAGTGCCCGTGTGGGCTTATTTATATAGGCCGCACTAAACGGACACTGTCCAAAAGGGTCTCTGAACATCTTGCAAATCTAGTGAAAGGTTTTAAATACCACAATGTTTCTTTGCATTTTAGATTGAAACATAACAGAGACCCCGCAGGACTTAAATTCTGGGGTATAGATAAAATAGATCCAGTGTGGAGAGGAGCAAATTTGGTTAGGGTTCTTTCCCAGCGGGAGACCCACTGGATTTATTTGACAAATTCTTTAACACCAAATGGCTTGAACGTCGAATTAGATGTTAATTGTTTTATTAGCGATTTTTGACGTCAAGCCTGTATTGACACCAAGATTGCGTCTCGGATTTTATACTGTGTCTTATTTAGGTTTTATTTCATCCCCGTGCGTCTAATCTTTTAGCAACCTTTTAGCAGTTTGATACTTTTAATTGTAATTTTGGATGTGTAACTACACCAGTTGAATTTTAACATGTTTTAGTTGTTATTTATTGTACCATTTTAGTATGGATGTGTAGTATTTTGTTTTATATTCGGTCTACAGTTTATGTGGGCTGTTGATTCAACACTGACATTCTATGTTTATTTTAACATATATGTTGACATTATGTATCATATGCTACAGTTGCCAGTTTTTGTTTAATTAATTGATGTAAGATCGGTATTGTACCACTCCATGTCGATTTAATATGTGGCAGTAATTTGTAGACATTACTATTTACACATTTGGAGGGATCTCCCTGATATATTACAGATTTTGTGATTACTCTGAGCTGTATAGTTGTCCACTTGGTGGGCTTAGTAAAGCACATCAGCGAAGTTGGTTTAAATAAGCTATCTCCCCATTTAATTTATAAACACACTGCTTTTGTTGCAATTGTGCTGCCAAACATCAGCCACATATGTACATCGGCAATATTGGAGTCTTTTTGTACTGCGGAGTAATCACTCCTATGATCCGAGACTGATCTTCCCTTCAGGCAGACTGTCAGCGATGATAGCATGCCGGCGGAAAGGGTTAACATCTCGGAGAGGAGAGAGATAAAGGGAGGCGGGGTTGCAGCGTGCTCTCGCCCTCCGTAGAAGCCAGTGTTGTGGCGAAACATGTCAGGGTGTGAGCACGCGGACACCCCGACAACATCATTCAGAGCTGTAAGAGCCGCATCCCCACATCCTTGCCCGTTGTGAGCTGACGTCTGTGACTGATCCAGCATAACAGAGGAGCGGGAGCGGAGCGGTGAGGTCTCGATCAGCATACGGTTCTAGCATATTGAGAGCTTTTTATCATTTTGTTTGCTGTGAGTGCATTGATTGAGGGATGGGGCGGGTGTTTTATTAAAAAAACTGTGTTGATATACTGCCCTATGAGCCTCTTTCTTGCTTACATTTACTGCCGGTGCACTAGAGTATGTGGATCTCTTGGTATAAGGTGTTCAGATTGGGGAGATTCTGTGCCTAAACGATCGTGGAGCGGTCTGCATTTGGTGTGATAGGTGGATATTCAAAGGCTCTATTACAATGATTTCTGGTGAGTGAGCAATACCTAGGGGGGTCACGTGGTGTGGTGGAAGTTATCCTTTTGATCTTCATCCGTGGATTCACTCTCCTGAGGACTTTTTTTGACTCATTCACATATGTGGACTTTTAAACAGGGTCTCTTAGCGCTGCTTATGTGTTGAACCTTTCTTATTCACTGACTTCTGAGAGAATTAACACATGTTTTTTTGATTATCCCATTTAATATCGTCTAGCAGAGCGCAGTTTAGGGAAATTGACACTGAACTTCAAAAAAGAGCCAGTTTATTACCCTTACGTTTCCCATTTCTGTGATTTATGCTGAAACCAATTGACCTATGGTCACTGTTTCCCAAGTTGCTTCTTTTTTCTACATCCACAATCAGGTCTGTATTCGTAATTAGTAGGTCTAGTAACGCATTGTTTCTCGTTGGTGCGTTCCCCATCTGACCCATGAAGTTGTCCTGCAAAACATTTAGGAAATGGCGAGCCTTAGATGAATGTGCAGTTCCTTCTGCCCAGTCTATACCTGGATAATTTAAAATCTCCCATTATGACATTTCCCATCCTTGGTGCCGTTCCAAGCTCTGATGAGAGGTCTGCCTCCTTATTCTTACATCCTCTCCTGGAGTCCTGCGTCTGCACTCTGCTTCTCCTTTCCTGCGTCTGTCCCCCATGGCACGCTTCTGAGCCTGGCTAGGTGCATTCAAGGATGCACACAGCATGGCTTGGCCCTGCCCCTCGCTCACTCATCAAAGGATTTGACTGACAGCAACAGGAACCAATGGCTTCGTTTGCTCTTTCCTCGGATTCATACAGTAAAGTGTATGAATCCGAGGAAAGGGCCACCTTGCAGATGGGCACAGCACTGGGAGAGGAACTTGGGTAAGTGTTTAGGGAGGGGGAGGGGGGGGAGAGACAGTGGAAGGTTTTTTACCATAATGCAGGGAATGTTTATAACCACGTTTAACCACTTCCTTACCGAGTCATGTAAAATGACGTCGGCAAAGTGGTTGTCTAGATCCGGGCCGCCGTCATATGACGTCGGCCCGTTCTAGCTGCTACTGCGCGCCCCCGGCGGCGCGCAGCGGCGCGATCAGGGATGAGGCTCGTCCCTCCGACATAGCCCATCACTGATCAAGGTAAACAGCCAATAGAAATTGGCTGTTTACCACGTGATCGGCTGTGTCAATCACAGCCGATCACATGAGCGGCTCCAGCACGAGCCGCTCGTTCTCTCTGCAATGCGCGCCCCCGGGGGCGCGCAGAGCAGCGATCGGGGACGAGGCTCGTCCCTCGGACAGAGTCGATCCCCGATCTAGGTAAAGAGCCAATGAAATTGGCTCTTTACCACGTGACCGGCTGTGTCCAATCACAGCCGGTCACAAATGTCAACAGAGGACACGGTAACTAGCTGTCACCGTGTTCTCCTCCTCACACACTGATCCTGTGTGAGGAGGAGATTGTGGTAACAGCTAGTTACCAAGTACAGTGCACCCCAATCACACTGATTGCCCCCCCCCCCCCCCAATAAAGAGCACCTGTCACTAGCCCATCAAAGTACCCGAGTACCTGTCATCAGGTACTCAGATGACAGGTACTCGGGTACTCTGATGGGCTGGTGACAGGTATTCGGGTACTCTGATGACAGGTACTCGGGTACTCTGATGACGGATACTCTGATGACAGGTACTCGGGTACTCTGATGACGGGTACTCGGGTACTCTGATGACGGGTACTCGGGTACTCTGATGACGGGTACTCGGGTACTCTGATGACGGGTACTCGGGTACTCTGATGACGGGTACTCGAGTACTCTGATGACGGGTACTCGGGTACTCTGATGACGGGTACTCTGATGACGGGTACTCGGGTACTCTGATGACGGGTACTCGGGTACTCTGATGACGGGTACTCGGGTACTCTGATGACAGGTACTCGGGTACTCTGATGACGGGTACTCGGGTACTTTGAGTACCTGTCAACGGAGTACCCGTCATCAGAGTACCTGAGTACCTGTCACCTACCCATCAGAGTACCCGAGTACCTTCCACCTGCTCATCAGAGTACCTGACGCCTGAAGTACCCAAGTACTTGCCGCCTGCTCATCAGTACCCATCACTACTCATCAGTACTCATCAGTACCTATCACGTATCAGTACTGATCATCAGTACCCATCAGTACAGTATCACCTATCACCTATCAGTCAGTGAGTACTACTCATCAGTACCTATCACCTGCCTGTCACCTGCCCATCAGAGTACCCGAGTACCTGTCACCTGCCTATCGGAGTACCCGAGTACCTGCCACCTGCTCATCAGTACCAGAGTACCTGTCACCTGCCCAACAAAGTACCCGAGTACCTGTCACCCTTCATACAGCCACCATGTCCAAGTCCAAAAAGGTTTATATACGTCGTCCGTTTAAACCTAAATACCGGTGTTATGGTAGCAGATAGCTGCCATAACCCTGGTATTTTTTTAAACGGTGGACGGTTGGCTTTCCGATAAGGGTGGTCCCAGCGGCGGATTCGCCGTGGGATCACCCTTCCGGGATGGCGGAAGAGGCGCCCCCCCCCCTCCCGACGCGTTCCGGTCCCTTTCCCCGCTTACCGGACCCGCCGGCAGCGGGGAAAACGATCCGGTC
This sequence comes from Pelophylax lessonae, assembly GCF_965119305.1. Classification (NCBI taxonomy): domain Eukaryota; kingdom Metazoa; phylum Chordata; class Amphibia; order Anura; family Ranidae; genus Pelophylax; species Pelophylax lessonae. Next base: position 618,254,234 of record NC_138769.1, read on the forward strand.
CCGAATCCTCACAGAAAGGATGTCGAGTGAGGGCAAGCTTGCCCTCACTTGACTCTATGGTCTTGGAGGACCGGAGCTACGGAAAATGTTGTTGCCTAGCAACCGGTTTAAAGGCCCCTTTTTTTTTTTTTTTTTTTTTTTTATTTTATATTATAATTATTATTATTTTTTTTTTTTCTATCTTTTAGTGTACTTGTGAGATCTGAGGACTTTTTGACCCCAGATCTCACAAAAAAGAGGTCCTGTCGTGCCTATTTCTATTACGAGGAATATTTACATTTCTTTTAATAGAAATAAAAATGATCAATTTTTTTTTTTAAACGTTGTAAAAATAAAAAATAATAAATAAAATAAATAGTAAAAAAAAAAAAAAAAAAAATTAAAGCGCCCTGTCCCCGTTAGCTCGCGCGCAGAAGCGAATGCATACAGAAACCCCGCCCACATATGTAAACGGTGTTCAAACCACACATGTGAGGTATCGCCGCGATCGTTAGAGCAAGGGGAATAATTTGAGCCCTAGACCTCCTCTGTAACTCAAAGATGGCAACCTGTAGAAATTTTTAAATTGTCGCCTATGGGGATTTTTAAGTACCAAAGTTTGTCACCATTCCGTGAGCGTGCGCAATTTTGAAACATGACATGTTGGGTATCTATTTACTCGGCGTAACATTATCTTTCACATTATGGAAAAAAATTGGGCTAACTTTACTGGTTTCTTATTTTTTAATTAAAAAAAGTGAATTTTTTCCAAAAAAATTGCGTTTGGAAGACCGCTACGCAAATACGGTGTGATAAAAAATAGTGCAATAATCTCCATTTTATTCTCTAGGGTCTCTGCTAAAAAAAAATATATAATGTTTGGGGGTTCTAAGCAGTTTTCTAGCAAAACAACTGATTTTAGCTTGTAAACACCAAATGTCAAAAATAGGCCTAGGCAAGTGGCTAGGATGCATGATGATGCTCCTTGGATGTTCGGCCCCTCTATATGGCTAGGCTGTGAAAAAGTCTCACACATGTGGTATTGCCATACTCAGGAGGAGTGGCAGAATGTATTTTGGGGTGTCATTTTTGCTGTGTACATGCTATGTGTTAGGAATATCCTATAAATTGACAACTTTGTGTAAAAAAAAAAAGTTTTCATTTTTTTCCCACATTTTCCAAAAACCTGTGGAAAAAAATGATATGTTCAAACGACCCATAATGCCTCATAGAATATACGTTGGAGTGTTTGCTTTCCAAAATGGGGTCATTTTGTGGACTTTTCCATTGTATTGGTGCTCTAGGGCCTTGAAAAGTGTGATAGGTAGTAAGAAAGTTTTATGTGTATTTATGCTCCTAGAACGCCTGAATGTGCTTCTTGGACGTGGAGTCTCTTTTTGTGGCCAGGCTGTGTAAAAGTCTCACACATGTGGTATCGCCATACTCGGAAGGAGTAGCAGAATGTATTTTTGGGTGTAATTTTTGCTGTGTACATGCTATGTGTTAGAAATAGCTTATAAATTGACAACTTTGTGGGAAAAAAAAGAAAAAAAAAAATTTTTTCTTCATTTTCCCAAGAATTGTGGGAAAAAATTACAACTTCAAAAAACTCACCATGCCTCTTACTAAATACCTTGGACTGTCTACTTTACAAAAAGGGGTCATTTGGTCGGTATTTGTACTGTCCTGACATTTCAGGGCCTCAAGAAAGGAGATAGGCAGTCAGTACATCTGGTGTGATCAATTTTCAGTAATTGGTACCATAGCTTCTAGACTCAATAACTTTCACACCGACTAAATAATATACACTAATTTAGGTTAATTTTACCAGAGACATGTAGCAGTATACATTTTGGCCCAAATGTATGAAGAAAAATTTATTTTTTGCAAAATTTCATAATTGAAACTAAAAAAAAGTGTTTTTTTTTTTTCAAAATTTTTGCTCTTTTTTTGCATATATCACGAAAAAAAAAAACCCCAGTTGTGATCAAATACCACCAAAAGAAAGCTCTATTTGTGTGAAAAAAATGATAAAAATTTTGTTTGGTTATAGTGTAGCATGACTGAGCAATTGTCATTCAAAGTGTGAGAGTGCTGAAAGCTGAAAATTGGTCTGGGCAGGAAGGGGGTCTAACTGCTCTGTATGGAAGCGGTTAAGTAAAGTGGAACTTTAGTCAGAAGAATCCTGCTAGATCCCTTCAGGCTGGCCCCTTTTGCAGGCATAGCTATGTAAAACCCAAAAAAGAAGTGCCTACACTGTTTAAAATCCAGTAATACATGGTCTCACCTTGCTGTGCACATGCTTCGTTGCTCTCCATTTTTGGCATTGTGCTAAAAATCAGGTCTACTGGAGGCAATTCTGCTGACACCCTAAAGATTTACTGCTGTTTTAGTTTCAGCAAAACTTGAGCCTCTGGTTAGAAGAAACTGGAGCGATGCTGGGGACAATTTACAGCACACACTAATTTTGGTAGCTTAATTATTAATGTAGAATTTGTTTCTTGCTAGAGACCATTATTTTTTTATCAAGTTGTTATGGGTAAAGATCTGCTTTGTTGCTTAAACCATTTCTCTACCAGAGCATTATTTTAATTTTTGCATTCCCATAGACTTGTATTGAGAGACACATTTCTGAAGCAAACTAAAATATGTCCACACAGATCTATGATGTGTAGAATATTGAATTTTGTTTTTGATTCTCCTCATAGAATTATCTGACAACTGTTTCCATCCTGCTGGAAGCTGGAGCTTTTGTGAATTTACAACAAGCGACTGGGGAAACAGCTCTGATGAAGGTAAATGGTATATTTCGGATAGCTATAAAATTCCCCATCTGTTTTGCAAAGACTCTAGGTCTATGAAATCCTTTTCTCAGTAGGTTGCAGACAATTGTTTTCTCCCTGGCTCTAGCTATCTAGAAAACGGTTTTCTTTGTGTATATTGTCTTCATGATGGAAAAAAATACTTGCATCCACTTTTTAGTTAAATGTCTAGACTAATTTTAATGTTTGTATTCCCATCATGAAGTTTGTTATATATGGATTACATTCAGTCTCTTATTTGCTACCACCTTCATTGGTTATGAAATAAAACCGCATAATGATTGAATACAAAGTTATGTAATTTATTGCTCTTTGCGAGGCAAGACCTCTCCTGTAGTATTAACATACAAGGTTGTTCTGCCCAAACATCTCCCCACCAGACACGTTGGATGCTGCAAACCCAGTTCTCCTGTTTGCTCTCTACAGCAAGGCAACAGAAGGCAATATTTCCAAAAATAATTATTTTATGGATAACTTCAGGGTACCCTTAACATTTTCTGCTTTCTGTCACACTGCCTTTTTTATATATATATATATATATATATATATATATATATATATATATATATATATATATATATATTTATGTATTTTTTTTTTTTTTCTTTTTTCAGGGGTGGGTGTTAGAGGACAGTGTTTTTCAAAATCTAAATTGAAACCCAAAAAAACAATTGGATATGACTTTGGATAAATGTTATTTGAGCATCCATATATAACAAAGTAATTGTTTTTTTTCTTCTCGTCTCTCTAGGCATGTAAGAGAGGGAATTATGATATTGTACGACTTTTGATAGAACAAGGTGCCGACTGTAATGTGCTGTCAAAGCACCAGGGCAATGCTTTACAGTTTGCTAAACAGAGCAATATTGTGCTGCTATATGAATTAATTAATGGCCATTTGGAAAAGTAAGTATTCTTTTTCTGTGTGTCCCTTGTTCTCTGAAATTATGGAAAATGCTAATTTGATTGTATGTGGGACCTATCTAGCTGAATAAAAAAACGGTTTGTGATAAAGGAACATTACATTTAAAATGATCCTGGTTATGAACTGATACCATCACACACTTTTTTTTTTTTTTTTTTTAACTAGTGATTTTCCAATACATAACATACTGGTGGGTTATGCCATCTCTGGTAGCAACATTGGAAAATTAGGTCCCTTGTTCATTCTCTTTTAAGAGAGCACTCAAAGTATGCATGGTTGTTGTTTGTGTGAACCAAAGTATTTTTTGACAGGTGAATGTTATATATTGCATAATATTTTGTATTCACATTCTGAGCCGCTAGGGGGAGCCTTAGGCTCCTTTTTCACATTTTCCTCTCTGTCCCTCTGCTTTGTACAAAAGCCTGTTTACAAAGCAAAGTAGTTTAAGTTAAACCCATATGAATATGTCAGAGCAGTGACTTTTCTTATTCAGGATATGTAAAACGGCACCTTAACTCAAAGATTGTCTGCTGCACTTTGTCCAACAGTGATTTAGGAATTCTTTGTCTTGTGTGAAGGTGTTAACCCCAACATTTCATTTTCATAATGTCTGTGGTACTAAAAAAAGTATCCTGTTCTTTTGTTTTGCTACCTTTGATGTGAAGTGCCTGGTGATCCTGCCAGTCCCCATTTTTCCGATTTCAAACTGACCACTCATGGCATAAAAGCATATTTAACCAGCATGGTAAATTTTCCTTTGCATTCTACTAGGGAGCAAAGCCTGCCTGTAATCGAATAAGCAGATTTGTGCCAACATCCCCCCCCCCCCCCCCACCCCCACTGTTTTTCGTTTCACTGGAAAGATCTGTATACTGCTATCACCTGTGTGTGTGTGTGTGTAAAAAAAAAAAAAAAAACGTTTTTATATTCTTTACAGAATATTTTCTTTTATTTCTCTTTACTCACTAGCTAGTGTTCAGGGAAGGATTTCCTGGCGATCTACAAGCAATGATGCCGGCTGGGGCTTCGTACTGGATAATCTAGATCCTTATAGTCCCCCCAGTCTGGCCTACGAGCATGAGCAGGTTATAGTTCTTACCTAGGCCTAGCTAAGACGGTGCCCCCTGGTCCAGAGGGGGTCAAGCCTGCGAGCAGATGCCACACCGGGGCGCATCAACCTGGAACGCCTTAAGTCGCAGCGTGCCCATCAGCTGGCAGCACCCCCAGTTTGGGTGTGAAGCAGTCTGCACGGAGCGGAGCCCACCCTGTACGTGGTATGGTGAGAAAAATGTGCCCTCCTTTGTCCCTGCTTGCCTTGGGGGGATGTATGCCCTCCCCTGGGGATAATGGTATTTGTGCCTCCCAAGAGATCCCCCCTGGCCTGCCCGGTACCCAGACTGTGTGTCCTTCCCTGTCTCTGTCCTTGCAGGTGTGCTCTGGCGCTATGGGGGTGATTTGGTACCTTGGGCTTGCTGGTCACTGTTGTGGTTCCTGAAGCCTTCATGTGTCGGTCCCGAGCCGCATGGTGCGCTGTTGGCGCCGCCATCTTAGATGTGGGCAATGAGCTTTTTTTCCCCATAGACTTATATGGGGTAGCCATTTTCCCTGCAGCTTCCTAGTACTTTCTTTGAGCGTTCATCTTTGTGTAGCCCTGGTGCTATACTCGGCAGTGTTTCTCTAACAGGCGACATCGCATTCGTTGTGGTCATTTCCTGCTTCTGTGCAGAGGTCACTTCCTGCCTTTCTCCATGCTGTGGTAGATTCAGGAGGAAGTGTGTCTGAGGTGGTAATGTATTGGGCGTCTCTGCAGGCATATTCTTGCCCTTTCCACTATCAGTTTGGCTTAAAGGGGTTCCCTGCAGACCACTGCAGGTTCTCCCTTGTCCAGACACCTTACACGATATTGTGAATGACCAGTGGCGACGCGTTAAGCACGTGTTAGTGGTGCCTTAACGCTTTAAACGCCGGTGTCCTTTTGCTGAAAAGGTCTCCAACCATTGGACGGTGCCACCTAGGGTGGACCATCCAGTTTCCAGATTGAACAACAATCTATCCTTGTGCCTGTGGAGGATTCCCCAGTTTTTATGGATCCAGTGGACAGGCGGGTGCAATCCCTTTCCTGTCATCTTCATGTACTGGCGGGTTCCATTTTAAAACCGGTTTTTGTGTCTGTGTTAGTTTCACAGACGGTGGCGGAAGGGATTAGGGGGTTGTGGGAGTCTTTGGACCCAGAGATTGTTCCTCCGGAACAGCTGGAACTGTTGTACCAGGTGATCCAGGCTCTGATGTTCGTGTGTGATGCGTCTATGGATGCGGCTCCCCTGGTGGCCATGGTCTCGGCCGTAAGCATTGTTTTAAGACGCATGATCTGTTTGAAGAACTGGTCAACTGACCAAGCTTCTAAAAATGCCTTAGCTGATCTCCCCTTTCTGGGAGACAGGTTGTTTGGTAACTCACTGGATGAGTTAATCAAGGGAATGACTGGTGGGAAGAGTACTCTTCTTCAAGCTCCCAAGGGTTTAGACACCCCATCCTAAGCGGGGTCCTTCCTTTTCTGCTCACAAACAGTTTTTTTCGTGCCTCCAGGGTGCAAGAAAAAGGTAAGCCATTCAGAACGTCTGGAGGTGCTAAAAAGCCTTGGGGCAAGACCAAGGCGGGCAAGTCCGTTCCGGCAGACAAGTTCTCTTCAGCATGAAGGGGAGCCCTCACCTGGCTCAGGGGTGGGGCGACGTCTGCGCTTCTTTCAGGAACCCTGGACTTCCTTCATTCAGAATGATTGGATTCCCAAACTGGTTTGTTCTGGGTACAAGATCGAAATTCAGGTCCTGGCCAGGGGACAGGTTCTTTCGGTCAAATCTTCACCTGTCTCCAGAGCGTTTGAAGGATCTGTGGGAGGCTGTGCGAGATCACCTGGCTCAAGGAGTGATTGTGCCGGTCCCCTGACAGGAACGCTCTCAAGGTTTCTATTCAAACCTGTTCACTGTGCCCAGAAAGGAGGGCAAAGTGCTTCCAATCCTGGACCTCAAGGCTCTCAACCGTTTTGTGCGAGTTTCAAATGGAGTCCATTCGGTTGGTGATGGCATCTTTGAATCTGGGATTTTATGGCTTCCATCGATCTCAAAGATGCGTATCTCCACGTCGCCTTATTCAAGGGTCATCCGCGATTCCTCTGCAGAGGAGCACTTTCAATTTGTGGCGTTAACCCTTTGGTCTCGCCTCGGCTCCCAGAGTTTTTACTAAGGTCCTAGCCCCTGTGCTGGCCTTGTTGCATCAACGAGGTATCTCCATTGTGGAGTATCTGGATAATTTCCTGTTGCGAGCAGTTTCCCATTCGAATCTACTGGACAATGCCTCCATCACCATTCAGACCCTTCAGGAATTTGGGTGGACGATAAATGTTGCCAAATCTGCCCTGACTCAGTCTATGCGGGTCACCTATCTGGGGCTGATCCTCGAGACTGCTCTAGCGAGGGTCTTCCTTCCCTTGGACTAGCTTCAGAAGTTGCAAGGGACTGTCAGGTTGCTGATGGAGGCCGATCAGTCTTCCTTGTGGGCTTTCATAAGGTCCATGGGTCTGATGGTCTCGACCTTCGAAGCGGTCCCGTTTGCTTAGTCTCACATGAGACTGCAGAAAAAGATTCTGTCAAAATGGAACAGAGATCCTCTGTCTTTGGACCAGAAAATTTGGTTGAGCCGTCTCACGAAGTCTGCTCTCTCGTGGTGGCTCCCAGTCACCTGTACTATGCCAAGGCAAGTCTCACCTGCCGGTGTTTTGAATGGTGCTTGCCAAGGAAGCCAGCCTGTCAGGCAGGGGTGGAGTGTTGGGGAAGCTCTTTGCCCAGGGAACTTGGACAACAGAAGAGTCTTCCTTGCTGATCAATATCTTTGAGCTGAGAGCGATCAAGCTCTACCTGCTTCACTGGAGGAGTCGGCTACACGGCTCTTCGGTTTGGGTCCAGACCAACAATGCCACAGCTGTGACTTACATCAGTCATCAAGGGGGCACCGGGAGTGCCCTGGCGGCCAAGGAGATGACCGAGGTTCTGGTTTGGGCACAGCACAATGTTCCGGCTCTTTCCACGGTCCACATCCCGGATGTGGAGAATTTGCAAGCAGATTCCCTAAATCGTCAGGTGTTTGGATCAGTGGGAATGGTCCCTGCATCCGGAGGTGTTTCATTTCCTATGTGCCCGGTGGGGGACGCCGGAGGTGGAACTGTTTGGAAGTCGGACTCTTTGTCCTTCCGGACGGTCCTCGCAAAGGTTTGGCTGTGTCCGCTACGACCATTTAGAGATGGATCAGGCAGACGGTGGTTCAAGCTTATTCAATCAAGGGTCAGGTTCCTCCTTTCCCTGTGAAGGCGCATTCTACTAGAGCGCTGAGTGCCTCTTGGGCTTTTCGACATCAGACCTCTGTTGTACAAGTTTGTAAGGCAGCGACTTGGTCTTCCGTACACACCTTTACAAAATTTTACGCGTTGGATTTGTTGGCATCTTCGGATGCCTCTTTTGGCCGCAAGGTTTTGCAGGCTGCTTTTTCATAAGAGAATGTTGGTTTGTACTTCTCTTCGGGGTCTTTTTTCTGGTTGAGCTCCTGTTTGGTTGAACTCCATGTTGCCCAGTTGGCTAAGTTTAGCCTTTTGGAGTTGACGTTACTATCTGGTTGTGTTTTTCCCACCCCTCATACCTACACTGCTTTGGGACATCCCACTTGGCTCATGGAGATGAGGCTGCGTCTGTCAGAGGATAGAGAAAATAAGATTTTTGTAAGATCTTACTGTTCAATCTGTTTCTCTGATGTCTGTCGACAGACGCAGCACCAGCCCCTCTGTTAGCGGTTGGTTCTTTTGTCTTCACTGCTTTTAAACTAAACTGATGTGCTAAATAGTGCAGTGGGGGTTTATGCTTAAAGGGACAGCCCCCTGGGCGTGTGTATTCAAATTTTAACTGCCTAGACTACTCCTGATATGAGGAGCATCAATTCACTCAGCTCATGGCGATGAGGCTGCGTCGGTCGACAGACATCAGAGAAAAAGATTTTACAGTAAGATCTTACAAAAATCTTATATTTTTTTCAGAAATAATGTAATCTTCATTGCTCAACGTTTGATGGGATGTTTGTTGTGGCTATACCATGCTAATAGAGCAGTGTTTTTTCAAAATAACCAAGCCACTTCAACGAAAAAAACTTTATTTTGTAAACACCATGATCAAAATGAGAGAACGGCAACAACTATAGCATAGAGAAAGGTTAAAACAATTAGGAAGTGTACAGGCCCTTGATTTGAATGACTTCAGCACATCTGCGGCCACAGGACATCACTAGTCTTACACAATGTGTGTGTAATTTTGTTTCACTTTTCTTCCAGTCTTTTCCACAGTTCATTGACCGTAGTGGGTTTCTTGGCCGTAACTTTGTCGCCAAGGATTTTCCACATGTTTTCTTTTGGGTTTAGATTAGGACTCTGGGTTGGCCATTTCATTATTTCAATGTTTTCAGCTTCAAGGAACTGCTTTATCCCTTTTGCTGTTTGACAGGTGGCCTTGTGCAAGAAAATTGCTGGCTGATTGGATGATAAACGCAGGGAAGGAACCACATGTTGTTGAGAGTTCTGATAAACATTTGCATTTACTCTGCCATGTAGCTGTATGAGGCCCAATTCCTGCTGCAGAAAACATCCCCCAAGCTATGACGCTTCCCCCTCCACCTTTATAGACTTCTTTACACACTTTGGGTTCAGTCTTTCCTCAGTTTGAGGACTAACATAATGTTTCCCATCGGACCCAAATAAATAAACTTTCTTTCATCACTAAAGCGAACTTTGGACCAGTTCTCCTCTGTCCACACAACATGCTCCTCAGCAAATGTTAGTCTAGCCTTTTGATTCTTTCTGCTATTGAGGTTTGGTCACTGCAGAGTGGGTTTTCAGTCCAAATTCTCAGACGGCGTGACACTATATAACAAGACAGATCCTTACTCTGTTTAGTGCTCAATTGTCGAGCAACTGTTGAACTGGTTGCCCATTAAGATTCTTTACATTATCTTGTCCTCACTTGCAATTGTTTTGTGGTCAGCCAGCCTTTTTGGGGGACTTGAATGAGTTTGTGACGACGTTAAGATGCCTTATTCTAGAAATCCCAGATTTGGAACGACAAACTTCTCTTGCTATGGGTGAAATGGGCATCATTTTGGCCTTCATCTGGACAACCTGCTGCTGGAGGGTTTCAGTCACTTTAGAATGGTTCACCATCTTGCAAAGTCAATGAAAACTGGAAAGCTAGGCTGCCAGTTGAATAAGGTTTTTCAGGTAATTAAAGAAATTGGCACAAGGTGCCAGATTAACACCAATAACTGTGAGGTATCTGAAAGTGATCTTTAATTTTGTTTTTTGTTTTTTTTTTCAAATTTCCTTTAAAGTTTTTTATTCTGTGCTTCAAAATCTATGTAACTCATGAAATATGCTTACCGAAACTGGTCTTTTACTCGTGTTTAATGTGTGTGTATATATACAAACATACACACATATATACACTGGAAAATTGGAGAACAACCCACAATTCCCTAAATTTCAAGGTTACTGCTTAGTCCGATTTGAAATGATCCAAACTGGAGTAAAAGAGCAGATTTGTGAAGCACATTTCATGAGTTACATATATTATATACGTGTGTATGTATGTGTTTGCTACAATGTAAAGTAGTGAGTGTACAGCGTGTAAATTTGTTGTCCCCTCAAAATAACTCAACACACAGCCATTGTCTAAACTACTGGCAACAAAAGTGAGTACACCCCTAAGTGAACATGTCCAAATTGGGCCCAAAGTGTCAATATTTCTCTTGACAGTCGTCGCCTCTCTTAATTCATTACAATTGGGTAATGACTGTGCACTCTAGGAGTAAGCTAGGCAGTTATTAAACAGTTAATAACAAAGGTTTACTTAACCAGACACACCTCTAGGGGGCTGTCCCACAGACATTATCCCTCAGCTACTTCCTGTATCTTATCAGTTTCTTGCTGCCTAGCTTAGGAGTAGGCTAGCTTCCCTGATCGGGGCTTAGCCCTGATGTCTTTTTCTACTCTGAGTTTTTTCCTTTTCTCTCACCCTCACTCTCACCAGTTAGTCAGAATCCTGTTCCTGGAGGACTTCGGGAGATGCGGAACTGTGCTCGCACTGGATATCCTAGATTCAGAAGGAGTTCACTTTTCTGCCAACGGTCGTTTGCGGGTCATTTGATCCAGCCCTGACCTTGCAATTACGACAGTGCCCCTCCACATGGGGACAAGCCCGCGAAGCTTCGCTCTTCACTGGGGATGTCTCCACGCCGGAACGCCCACTGTTGCTAGCTCCCACCTTTGGCTGCCGTGTCCTCCACGGGGAGGTGAGAGGTCATCCGTGCGATCCCACGATTGACTGGACGGGAGAGTGTTTAGTCCAATACCCCCCCCGTGTCCCTGGGACCCTTGAGGGGGTTATGTAGTGGGCACACTTTTTACGTGGGATAGGCAGAGAGTGAGCTCTGCGGGACCCCCGTACGGCTGGTTTCCGGCCTCCCTTCCCTACCCTTCCCCCTACCTTTGGTGGGATTTGTGTGTGTATGTGTGGGGGCATAGTAAGGCCTAAACGAGAGTCCTCTGTAGTAACCAGGCCACAAATAGTATCGTGGTTGGCGCCGTTTTTAACGAACGAGCGCCATCTTGGATGTGGGCAACGAGCTGCGGCATCAGCTACGATCGTTACTACGAGGTTTCTGTAAGCACCGTTAGTTCGTGGCTCGAGGCATAGGCTGGTGGGGGCATGCGCTCACTCCCTGTGTCCGCAGTGTTTTAGATGGCGGCATGTAACAGATACCGGACCCCTTGTCGGGGGTTTTATTGTTTTTTAGACCTTTTCTCCCGCTAACCCGCTGATATTCAGGGGTTTTGGCTATCAAGGGGTCCCATTGAGAGTTTTGCACGTGGCGGGGGGCGCTAGTCGCCATTTTGAGAGACAGTGTTCTCCTTTGCTGAAATGCTTAAGGCCCTAATAGATTCCCTTATAAATTCCCCGCAGTCCTAGTGGAGGCTCCGAGTAAATCTGGAGCCCCCCCTCTCGGGGTTTTTTATCTATTTTATTCACTCCTTTGTTAGACGCACCTGCGACTTTAACGTCAAGCATGAATCGTTTGATATCTGAACGTTTTCCCCCGATTAATCGGCCATGCCCTCCCAGTTTTCTGACTCTGAGCCTGAACGGGTTGCCACGGACAATGTCCCCCCTGTCGGGTCCCTGTCTCCAGCTTTCTGAGGATGAAATTCCCTCCCTGGTGGCGCATGACCGTGCCGTAATAAATACCCTCATAAGCACCATTACAGAACCCCAATAACCTTTGGCGAGGAGTTATCTCCAAGGTCAAGCAAGAGATCCGCCTTTGGTTCCCCAAGAGCACGGTAGCCGGGTCAGGTTTTTTCCCTGCCCTGGGGAGTTCCACGATACGGTTACCGGCCAGTGGGTCGTATGTAATATATGCTGGTGCGTATATGTCTGGTCCCCTAAGGTGGACCAGACAGTCCTTAGGCTAAATCATTACACAGTGATACCGGTGGAGGATTCCCTAGTACTCAAAGATCCAGCGGATAAACGCATGGTAGCTTGGTCCTGCCATATTGACACGTTGGCGGGCTCCCTGTTTTTAGCCTGTGTTTGTTTCAGTGATGGCATTTCAGGCTCTCACAACATGGCCATAAGCGCTTCACAGCATTCTGGAAGCGGAATTGGTTTCTCCACCTATCCTTGGTATGGTGGACCGGAATACAATACCAACATGTACCTGTGGCAGCCCTAGACAAGGGCCCGGCTGTCGGCCGTTGATATTGCGATTCGTCGCACCATTTTGGGTTAAAAAGCTGTTTTGTGAACCACGCTTAGTACCGTGTGTTGAACGTCTCTTGGAGACACTCTAGATGAAAAGATTAAGGGGTAAGAGTACTCTTCTACCCCAGGCCGCGAAGGATAAAACCTCCCCGTAACAGGCGGGGACCTTCCTTTAAGGTACAATGGGGGTCCTTTCGCGCCGTCGGGGAGCAGTATAAGGGGACCGTTAAACCTCAGGTGGTCAGTCTAGCTCGTATGGCCTAACTGACAAGGTACCTGACTTTGGAGCAGATTATGCTGTTCAAAGCACTGTGGTCAGGCAAGCCCAAGACCAGTTCACTTGGTTCGGCGACCCAATCCACCTCTTCGTGAAGGGACACCCTCATCCATAGCAGGGGTGAGGGGATGTCTGAGTGGTTCCAGGAACCTTGGTTGTCTAAGATTCAGGATAGGTGGGTTCACGAGCTGATTCGCTCGGGATACAAGATCGAGTTTTCGATCCTTCCCTGCAGACAGGTTCTTTTTATCAAACCTCAGGTTGTCTCCAGACTGCCTCGACAGTCTCCGGGGGATGGTGCAAGACATGCTCGCCCAGGGAGTCATTATACCAGTACCTGTGCAGGACAGTTTTCAGGGTTTTTACTCCAACCTATTCACTGTCCCCAGATAAGAGGGGAAAGTGTGTCCTATTCTGGATCTGAAGTCACTAAACTGCTATGTGCGGGTGCAGAAGTTCCGCATGGAATTTATCAGATCTGTAGTGGCGTCACTGAGTCCAGGGGATTTTCTAGCCTCCATCGACTTGCAGGATGCATATCTCCACCTCCCTATTTTCGAGGGTCACAGAGATATCTATTCAGTTTGTAGCGTTGCCCTTCGGCCTCGCTTAAGCTCCCGAGTCGTCACCAATGTTTTGGCCCCTGTTTTAGCTTTAATGCGTTTTAAGGGGATTGCCGTCCTTGGTTACCTGCACGACCTCCTGTTGAGGTCCAGCTCAGCTGCAACCCTGTCGCAGGTTCTGTCGTTGACAATCTAGATGCTCCAGGAGTTTGGGTGGACCGTAAACTTCCAACAATCGACACTGACTCCGTCAGTGCGTATTCGCTATCTGGGTATGATCCTGGACTCTGACCAGGCTCGAGTGTTTCTCCCGGAGGACAAACTTCAGGTTCTACAGGAAGAGATCAAGTCCCTTAGGGACAAGGATCTCTCCTCCCTGCGGACCTGTATGCAGTCGCTGGGTCTGATAGTGCCGGCTTTTGAAGCCATTCCGTTTTGCTCAATTTCACAACGTATCTCTACAAGCGGAGATCCTGGTGGGACATAACTCCTCAGTCCTTCGACTGGGGAATTTCTCTGTCATCGAGTGAGACTAGATCTCTTGTGGTGGCTCCAATCGCCAGCCTTGACTCAGGACCGGTTATTCCGGCCTCTGTTATGGACAGTGATAACCATGGATGCCAGCCTTTTGCCTGGGGTGGAGTACTGGGCAAGTTGTCTGCCCAAGGTTGGTGGTCCATGGAGACCTTACTTCCAATAAACGTGTTGGAACTTCGAACGATAAAGCTTTGCTTATTCCGGTAGACATCCCAACTTCAGGGCTGTCCAGTCAGAGTACGGGCGGACAACACCACGGCAGTGGCTTACATCAATCACTGAGGGGGCACCAGAAGTGACCGGGCAACCTCAGACGTAATGGAAATTCTAAATTGTGCCGAAACGCATGTCCCGGCAATTTCTGCCGTTCATATTCCGGGAGTGGAGAATTGGCAGGCAGACTATCTGAGCCGCCAGACCCTTGACCAGGGGGAATGGTCCCTACATCCAGAGGTGTTTCAAATCTTGTGTACCCAGTGGGGGACTCCTATGCGTTCCTCGATCATGCGATCGAGGCCGAATACAAATGCGCAAAATGTAAGCACGTTGCTTCCCTGGAAGCTCAGGTCCTAAATCTAGGGAAGCAGCTGGCCACACTGAGCCGAATGTCCATACCGAAGGAGAGCTGGTATCGTACACAAGGCTCACATCATAGGTTGAACTGGATGGACTGATGTCTTTTTTCACCTCACTAACTATGTTCAATAGGGTTTAGGTCTGGAGACATGCTTGGCCAGTCCATCACCTTTACCCTCCATTTCTTTAGCAAGGAAGTGGTCATCTTGGAGGTGTATTTGGGGTCCTTATGTTGGAATACTATCGGCAGCCAGTCTCTGCAGGGAGGGGACCATGCTCTGCTTCTGTATGTCACAGTACATGTTGGCATTCATGGTTCCCTCAATGAACTGTAGCTCCCCAGTGCCGGCAGCACTCATGCAGCCCCAGACCATGACACCCCCACCACCATTCTTGACTGTAAGCAAGACATGCTTGTCTTTGTACTCCTCACCTGGTTGCCACCACACACGCTTGACACCATCTGAACCAAATAAGTTTATCTTGGTCTCATCAGACCACAGGACATGGCTCCAGTAATCCATGTCCTTTGTCTGCTTGTCTTCAGAAAACTGTTTGCAGGCTTTCTTGTGCATCATCTTTAGAAGAGGCTTCCTTCTGGGACAACAGCCATGCAGACCAGTTTCATGCAGTGTGCGGTGTTTGGTCTGAGCACTGACAGGCTGACCCCCCCACCCCTTCAACCTCTGCAGCAATGCTGGCAGCACTCGTACATCTATTTCCCAAAGACAACTTCTTTGGTTGACCATGGCGAGGCCTGTTCTGAGTGGAATCTGTCCTGGTAAACCGCTGTATGGTCTTGGCCACCCTGCTGCAGCTAAGATTCAGGGTTTTGGCAATCATCTTATAGCCTAGGCCATCTTTATGTAGATGTCAGGGTGCCAGGAAACCAGACCACACAAAGATGCAAGTAAAATAAAGCGATTTATTTATGCAACAATAATAATCACACAGCAAGGTGCAAAATCAAGAACTGGGGTCAAGTTCGGAAGCCAGTAGTCATCCAAGCCGGAATCGAGTCCAGGAACAGGTAGTCATCCAAGCCGAGATTGAGTCCAGAAGCGGGTAGTCTGCCGAAGCCGGGTCGTTTGATGCGGGATCGTCTGCCGATGCGGAATCCAGAGCCAGGAAGGTCGTCAGCCAAGCCAAGTCATGCATGGAGAAACCAGAGGACTGCTAGCAGTGATGCACCTTGGAGCACAAACGCAAGGGCAAGGTCTGAAAGCCATCAGGTGATGTGTATATAGTCAGGTGTGCAACTTCATCACTGAGCCATGCCCAGGCAGCAGACAAGTGTTGATGCAAACAGAGTTTATAAGAGACAGCAGTCTGCACATGTCCAAGATGGCTGCCAATAGGAAGGCAAGGTAAGACCTTGACAGTAGAGCAACAATTCATACAAATAAATGAGGTGCCATGTTGAACTTCCAGTGACCAGTATGAGAGATTAAGAGTGATAACACCAAGTTTAACACACCTGCTCCCCATTCATACCTGAGACCTTGTAACACTAACAAGTCACATGACACTGGGGAGGAAAAATGGCTAATTGGGCCTAATTTCTGACATTTTCACTTAGGGGTGTACTCACTTTTGTTGCCAGCGGTTTACACATTAATGGCTGTGTGAGTTATTTTGAGGGGACAGCAAATTTTCACTGTTATTCAAGCTGTACATTCACTACTTTATATTGTAGAAGTGTGTCATTTCTTCAGTGTTGTCGCATGGAAAGATTCAATAAAATATTTACACAAATGTAACGGGTGTGCTCACATTTGTGAGATACAGTGTGTGTGTATGTATGTGTGTGTATGTATATATATATATATATATACACAGTATGTGTGTGTGTGTGTGTATTACATTCATTCTTTTGGTGGGATTTGATCATTACTGTTTTTTTTTTTAATTATGTAACAGAAAAAAAACTTGCTGGTTCCGTCTACAAGCTGGACTATCTGGGTCTGACTCTGGACTCGGCCTTAGCCAGAGTGCTCCTTTTGGATAAGCTCCAGAAACTACGGGCTACAATTCGTCTCCTGCTTTCCAGCATGGTCAGTCCTCCGGACTTGCATGCGGGTACTGGGCCTGATTGTGAATACCTTTGAGGCGGTTCCGTTTACACAGTTCCATACGGGGTCCCTGCAAAGGGAGATTCTGTCCAAAGACTCCCCAGACTCTGGAAAATTAGATCTGGCTTAGTCGGAACGAGGAAGCCCTTCAAAATAGTGGCTTAGTTCTCAGGCGCTTCGGCTGGGAAAATTCTTCCTCCCCTCGTATTGAACAGTGGTCGCCACAGATGGCAGCCTGTCCAGCTTGGGAGGCGCCCTTGGCAAGCATTCTGCTCAGGGGATCTGGGCGCTGGAAGAGTCCAGACTATACCGATCAATGTCTTGGAACTCTGAGCTATCAGACTGTGTCTGTATCATTGGACGGATAGCCTTCAGTGTTGTCCAATGCGCATTCGTACAATGTTACGGTCGTGGCTTATGTCAATCATCAAGGGGTCACGCAAAGTATCCTGGCGACTCTGGAGGTAGCTGGCATTCTAAGGTGTGCAGAACGGTTCATTCCAGCCCTCTCCGCCGTAAACATTCACGGGGTGGAAAATTGTCAGGCGGATTATCTCAGTCGGCAGGGTTAGACCACGGTGAGTGGTCCCTTCATCCGGTGCGGTTCATCAGCTGTGTCCCTGGTAGGGCACCCCTGAGGTGGATCAGTTGGCGTCTGGGCTCAACAGAAAGGTGCAGAGAATTGTAGCTTGGTCAAGGGATCCTCTGGCAAACGCCACAGACGTGCTGGTGGCCCCAAGCTGTCCGTATCGGCTGATTTACGCCTTCGCTCCTCTCCATCTTCTGCCAAGACTTCTACGCAGGATGGAGGTAGAAGGGATTCCGGTAATCTTAAGGGCTCCGGATTGGCCTCGCCAAGCTTGGTATGCCGATCTGGTGTGGCTGGTCGCAGAAGTTCCTTGGAATCTTCCTCTCAGGGAGAAACTTCTGTCCCCAAGGGCCAATCTTCCATCCTGCTTTACAGTCGCTGGCTTTGACGGCTTGGCTGTTGAACACTAGGTGCTGAAGGATAGGGGTTTATCTGAGTCTGTGATTCCTATCCTTTTGAAAGCTAGGAAATCTACCTCTAGAAAGATTTACCATTTTACGTGGATTGCATGGTGTGAGTGTCTTGGGGTTCCTCCTCGCTCCTTTTTGGTGGCTCGGATCTTAACCTTCCGTCAACGGGAAGTTGAACAGAAATTGGCCTCGAGTACTATCAAGGGCCAGGTGTCCGCCAGCGGTCTTCTTCAAATGACCTTTCTTAAGGGTGTTCAAATTTGGTTCCTCCAGTGCAGGCTCCATTGCTGTCTTGGGATCCTAATTTGGTTCTTTCGGCTCTGCAGAAGCCTCCCTTTGAAAATATTCAGGATTCCCCTGCTTACATTGTCTCAGAAGGTAACTTTTTTAGTGCCCATCACTTCTGCATGCAGGGTGTCGGAACTGGCGGCATTATTCTGTAGTTTACTTTACCTGATGATTCACAGGGATAAAATGGTTCTTCGTCCCGCTCTGTCGTTCCTTCCAAAGGTTGTCTCTGATTTTCATTTGAATGAAGACATTGTGTTGCCTTCCCTGTGTCCCAGGCCTAAACATCAGAAGGAAATTGCCTTGCAAGCCTTGGATGTGGTCCGGGCAATTAGGGTGTACCTGGCAGCTACGGAGTCTTTCAGGAGGTCCGACTCTATTTGTGCTCATGGATGGACCTCGAAAAGGGTTGTTCGCTTGCTCTGCGACCATTTCCAGATGGATCAGACAGACGGTGGTTCAGGCATATTCCATCAGGGGTCAGGTTCCTCCTTTCTCTGTCAAGGCACACTCTACTAGGGCGCGTAGTGCCTCCTGGGCCTTCTGTCGTCAGGTGTCAGTGACCAGGTTTGCAAGGTGGCCACCTGGTCGTTGGTGCACACTTTTATAAAGTTTTATAAATTGGACTTGTTGGCATCTGCGGATGCTTCCTTTGGTCACATTCTTTTTGACCATTGGGTTATGCTGTCCCCTACAGGAGTAGGACACTAGGCAGGAAAAATAGTTACGCCTATAGGGCAGTCCCTGCAGGCATACACCCACTCAATCTGCTATAGGATTCAGTTTTTTCTGCCTAGTTTTGGAGTATGACCTAGTTCCCGTCTGGGACTTCGGTCTTAGCTTGTCTTTTTTTTTTATTTTAAAAGGAACCTTTGTTGAAATTCAAATTTTTTAGCTAGTTATGTTCCTGAGAGAACTGCAGTCAACAGCCAGACTGGGTTTCGGAATGGATATCCCAGATCCTTAAGCTCTCCCAGCCCGGCCAGCGAGTGTGAGCAGGTTATGGCCCAGCGCTAGGCCTCGCCTCGACAGGGCCCCAATGGAAGGGGACTGGCCCGCGAATGAAACACACCTCCACCACCACTCCAAGGCCTCCCTCCCCAACACTATAGGGGTCCCTACCTCAGTCAGCGACGGGGGTCCTTGAGGGGGGGGTTTTATGTGCCGATGCCGCTACAGCGGATCCACTGGGGGGGGTTTAACCTTGGTGGGAGCCCCGCCGGAGACCCTTCGATGCCACAAATCTTTTGGACCTCATAGGGGGTCCCGGAGACCGCATGCGCTCCACCGAGGGCTGCTATTTTACTGTGGAATCTTTCAGCCTCATTTTGCAGAAGTTCCCATTGAAATGCATGGGCAGCCATGTTTTTGTGGTTTCCCCATAGAAATGCATTGGGCGGCCATTTTCTCAGTCTGCAAACGCTGAACAGCAGGGAGCAGCTAGACCTTCACTCTAGTGAATGACCCAGGCACTTCCTCTTCCTGTGAAGATCATTTTTTTTTTCTGCCAGCAGAATGATCCTGTTCTCCTCCTGCATATCTGATGGTATGTTTATTGGGGTCTCTTTCTCTCTCTCTCTCTCTCTCTCCCCCCCTCTCCCTCTCTCCCTGCTATCGGCAGTGCTAATGGCTGGGACTTGTAGTACTGCCGGTGCAGCGGTGTGGTCAGTTTTTTTGTAATTTTCTTAGTGACACTGCACTATTCCAGGGCTCATACGGAGTCCCAACCCCTATCTGCCTTAATGGCAGTTTTCGAAAACCTTGTGTCAAAAGTGGATTTGGTTTTAAAAAAACACTAGTAAAAAGCGCCCTATGCCCTGCCCTTCCTCTCCTGTATCCTCAGATTCTGAGGTAGATATGGCCACCGCGGATGCAGGTCACAGAGGGTTCTGCGTCCTCGCACTAGTATGACATATCCTCGTCTAGAGTTGCATGGGAAAGCACGCTGGTGGAGGCATTTAGTGTCCGTATAGGAAACTCTAAAAACGGCGGCGATTCTGCAGCGTCAGGGACGCAGGTGCCATTTGGCACTCGCAAATCACAGAAGTCGGGCATAGTTTTCCCTTGTCCGAAACTTTTTGACAAAATTGTCTCTGACCAATGGGGGCGCCTCAAACACAGGTTAGTGGTGCCGAAGCGTGTTAAGAGGCGCTATCCATTCGCGGACGCGGTCAAAAAAATGGACTGTTCCACCGAAGGTCGACTGTGACGAACGCCTATTTGCTGGAACGTTCGCCACGGGCTACTGGAGGAGTGTGGAGGCCAGCCTCCCTGCCCACGGACTATGGCCCTGGCTTGTAGGGGAGTGCGGCTCTGATCGGGGGTGTATGCTGGGGGACCCTTGGAGTCCTGTTACTTTGAATTCAAGTCCCTGTCACCCCAAGCGACACAGACTTTGGGCCTAAGCTGCAAAGGACTTCACAAGCTGAGAGACTAAACCGATGCTAATGACATAAGACTCAGCTTTGGTATACTGGGGGGATGTGTATTGACAGTTCTACTAAGGTGTGTTGAAATTGGAGACGGGCTGTCTGAGAGCCTATGTCTCCTGCTTTCATCTGTTTAGAGGTTAAGTGTGTTCACACTTCTAGGAATGTGTATTCGGCTATGTATTGGGTTTGTGGTTTGTTGAATTAATTATGGTAATGTTGCAATGTCATTCACCTATGTCTGTCCAGATGGCCAGGTATGTTAATTATGTTCTGTATCCAATATATTTGCATGATGTAATCAAGCTCCTAAAACTGGATATATATTGGAAGTGGAGTTGGTGAATAAAGTGTCATTTTTAACCTTCATCAAGCTGGAGGCTGATGTTTGGGGGGAATTGAGGGGCCAGGACTGCATCACTTGAGATTCTGGGGACCTAAGACAGAAATACTTGGTCCAAGTATTGGGGATCTGTTACACTGGTGGCAAGCGGTGTGATTCTTCTCGGAATAGATCCCAAACCAGGAATGCAGTGAGGAGCCCAGCAGCATCTCGGTCTAAGGAGGAACTCAGGAGATGGAGCGAGCTAGCCCCCGGGCAGTGTCCCCATATGAGGTGGAGTTCCAGCAGACACTACAAGACATATTGGCAAAGGAACAGGGCCATATGTCAGCCAAGGACAAGCGGAACTGGAGAAAAAATGTAATGCAAGAATTCTGGCAGGAGTCCATGGAGGTAGCACAGCTTCGGCGGAAAGAGAAGCTTCCAAGTACAGCGCAACGCTGGCAGGAACATGTGAACCAGCGGATGTTTATCCTGGGAGAACAACCTTTGATGCAGTGGGAAAGGCACCTTGAGTGCCTGGTCCAGAGAGAAATTATGCTGGATGACACGTACCGGGCACTATGGTGGTACGCAGTCCGAGATCCTTGGTTGGCAGAAGGCATTCAACCGGGGGGGGCTATGATGGCCCAGGCCGGTTGTGGAAGGCCATGGAGGAGGATGATGATTTTGGCAGTCCTGAGATGTCGCGGTTCTGGGCTATTATTACTGGAGAAGGATGCTACCAGCCCAGCGGCTCCTCCCCTCAAGATTTCTTAAAGGGACATGGCCGTAAATAACCCATAATCGGGTGCAATTAATAAAAAGAAAACCATATATGCTAAAAACATATGTTCTAGCCACAAATATTACATATATCCATTAATTATACAAATTGCAAAAAATATTGATAAAATCATTATACAATAAAAACTTTAGCAATATAAAATTGATAACACTGTGGAAAATAAACAAAACAAAACAAAAACCCACCAACCCAAATATACCATGCCACAACACCATACATGTGCGCATATGTATCTCAACACGCACCCGCATAAATGTACTAGGTGCGTAAGGGAATCACACACGCGCGCGCACACACACACACACACATATATATATATATATATATATATATATATATATATATATATATATATATATATATATATCTATTAAAATTTAATGAAAGATAAAAAATGAATTAATAAAATAAAAACAAAAATAAAACATCTAATCAGAGTGCCAACCTCCATTTCCTCATTCAGGTCCTCTGGGGACATAGAATTAAGCGTAAAGATCCAATATGTTTTGCGCATACATATACGCGAGAACCTTTTGCCTTCCGATAGTATCATAGGGATGCCCTCAATGCCAAATAGCTCCAACCCCTCAGTACTGCCCCCATGTACTTGGCAAAAATGGCAGGGGACACTGTGCTTGTCTTTCTTTTGTTCGATAAACCGGCAATGTTCACCAAATTTGGTTCTCTTAGCCCTAACTGTTCTGCCCACGTAGAATAATCCACATGGGCACCGCAGACCATATACAACAAATTGCGTGCTGCAGCAAATAAACTGTTGAATATTAAATGTCCGCCCATCTTTACCAATAAAATACTTTTTCCCATGGTGCATGAAAATGCAGGCCATGCACCTCCTGAATCTACATCTATAGGAGCCTACCATGTTTAGAAACTGAGCAATGTTATTTACTGACTGTTGTTTTTTGTTTTTAATTTGACTAGTTGCCACAATATTCCGGACACTTCTAGCCCGCTTAAAAACTACCTTAGGTTTTGTGGGAAGTACTCTACATAGGGCTGAATCTTGCATAAGGATGGGCCAATGTTTTTGAATGGCCCTTTTGACAGCCAAATGTTGATTGGTAAACTTGGTAATGAACAGGACATTAGAGAGTTCTTCACCTTTACCCTCAGGTATGCTACGGGTGGTGATAGTAGAAGGACTATCAATGGCCTCATCAATATGCTCCTCATGGTAACCTTTTTCTAGAAATCTTCTCTTTAGTATATCAGCCTGCACCAGGTACTCTGAAACATCTGTACAATTCTGCGCAACCTACAAAATTGACTATGGGGTATATTTTCCTTCCACTTAGGCAAATGTCAACTTTTACGATGTAAATATGAGTTGCCTGCAGTCT
This sequence comes from Pelophylax lessonae, assembly GCF_965119305.1. NCBI lineage: Eukaryota > Metazoa > Chordata > Amphibia > Anura > Ranidae > Pelophylax > Pelophylax lessonae. The sequence goes on from NC_138769.1 coordinate 618,277,041, forward strand.
CCTTGAAATGCGTCCTAGAGGTGATGTTTCCATCAACATCCCGGGATAGCTCCAGGTCCAAAAACACCAAAGTTTGCGCATCGACGACATGCATGAAACTGATACCATAGGGATTGGAATTGCAATAGGCCACAAATTCAGAGACTGAATTGGGGGTCACCATCCCATATGATAATAACATCGTCGATGTAGCGCCCATAATAAACAAGATGCTTGGCAAATGGGTTCTGGGTCCAAATATGATTTCTCTATCGCTCATTGACAGACGTAGTACTCGGTGATACAGCACCTTCGGGTTATGTCTCCTCCACAGGAGTAGGACTAGACAGGAAATAAAATGCTCTGGCCACACCCTAGGGGCAGTCCCCGAGGGTATATCCTCTCTCTCTCTCTGCCACAGCAAATCAGTTTTTTTCTGTCTAGTCAGGAGTAAGGACCTAGATACCTTGTTGGGATCTTCGGTCCTGGCAGGAATTTGTTCTTAGAAAAGATTTTTTTTTTTTTAGACAGCTTTTTTTCTCCAGTGTTCCTGTGAGATCTTCAAGCAAGAAAGCTGAACTGGGCGACGGGCGGGATGTTGAGATCCAGTGGTCACCCCAGTTCAGCCTACGAGCGTGTGCAGGCCATAGCTCCGCGCTGGGTCGGCCGCGACATAGTCCCACTGGAGGGGACTGACCCTGCGAGTTAAACGTCTCGCCGAAACGCCAAGGACCATGAGTCACGGCGTCTGTATTGGTCGACAGCCCTCCAACTTCGGTGGAGAGGGGTACTGTCAGGAGTTGGCGCCCGCCTGGTTCCGGTATGGTGAGTAGTATGTTCCCCTTTTCCCCCTGACGGGTCTTGTGAACGCGGGCCCCTCTCTGTAATGGTAAGGATGGGTTCCCCTCTATCCTATAACATAGCACAGATCCCCCTATATTGAGTGTGATTTGTGTGTACAAAAAGCCAGCAGGCTTGGTTTGGGAGCTGACAATCTAATTACAAAGTATGTTTAAATGATTGTAATATGTGGCAGCACTGGAATCTTACTGTGTTACTAGAAGTATCCTACCTGTCAGAAGCACAGGACAGGTATGCGGCTTGCCAGGTCATTCCTCCAGCTGAAGCAGGTCTCCCGACGGCCACGCGGTTCCGCCAGGGTTCGGTACCGCCGGTCAAGCTGATCTCCATGAGAGAGATTTTGCGATGCCTAGTTACTCTGCAGGACGCCGCTATGCTGTAACAGACCGCCGTAGATCGCACGAGGCCGCCATTTTGGCGTAGCCTCGTGTCTGCAGCATGGGGGCGACCATATTTGAGGTGACTCAAACACCTCGTGGAGCTAGGAGGCGCCGGAAGGCGTGCGGAGGGGCGGAGCCACCTCCTTTCTTCCCGGGCAGCCAGCCAAAAGACTTCCTGTTTGTGGACACAGTGCTGTAACCTGTTGCAGTGAACTCTGAGCATCAAGTGGTGAGCCTGGGGGTCTATCTATCTCTCTCTCTCTCGATCGATAGGGATCCCTAGCAGGTAACACTGAGGGGCTTTTGTGGCGCTGGGGGTCTGGAAAAAAAAATTTTTTTTATTTAAGTTTGGATTGAATTTTCCGGGTAGTTACTGGAATAATCATGGACCCTGCCACACAAGTACCCCCACCTGTTTCCCTCGAGGGGGCCACGGGACCCGCCGGTGCACAGAGTATGGATGCATTTACAGCAGTTTTGGAGTCTATGGTGGCTCGGGTGGAGGCGGCCTGTCAGGGACGGGGGTCAAGAAAGCGACCCCCGCCTACCCCTATATCATCTGACACCTCTGACTCAGATTCAGAGATGGTCACTGCAGCTGCAGGTCCCTCTGCAAGGGCGGTTATCTCAGGTAAAGCTCCCTCAGACAGTGAGGAGGACGTTCATTCTTCCGCCATAATTCAGGAAGAAGCATTGGTGGATGCACTAGTTGTGGCGGTGCGGGAAACCTTAAGACTTGAGGTTTTACCGGCAGAGGCAACTGAAACAGAGATTCCCTTTGGTACTAACAAGCCCATCAAAACGGTGAAGGTTTTTCCTGTACCCAAGTGTTTTGGTAATAAAATTAAAGGAGAATGGGAGCATTCTAAGCGTACCTTTACTATTTCCAAGCGTATTGCTAGACGCTATCCGTTTGAGGAATCCCTCATTAAGAAATGGACGGTACCACCAGTGGTGGATCCACCTATTTCCAGGCTGAATAAAGCCACGGTTATCCCAGTGGAGGACACTTCGTCCTTTAAGGATCCGGTGGATCGAAAGATGGAAGCGGAGTCCCGCACTATCTTCTCCCGGATAGGGTCAGCATTTAGACCAGTAATTGTTATTGGTCTAGTTTCCCAGACACTAACGGAATGGGCGTGATTGGTACGCCAAGACCTTAGGGGAAAAGATATTCCCCAGGGAACATCTGATTTGATGGAACAGATTATACAAGGGCTACAGTTTGTCTGTGACGCAGCCTTGGATGCTACCCCCCTATTAGGGCATGCATCTATGTCAGCGGTAATCCTCAGACGTGTGCTGTGGTTAAAATGCTGGTCAGCTGACCTAGGTTCCAAAAAGACCTTGACGAATCTCCCTTTTCAGGGGAATCGCCTATTTGGGGCCACCCTAGATGAAATCATTAAGGATGCCACTGGGGGCAAGAGCACTTTCTTGCCACAGGCTGCTAAAGCTAAGGGACCTCGCAACAAGCGAGGACCTTTCTTTACCGCCCATAAAGGGTTCGCACGCCCGGCTGGAACAAGCGGGAAAGGCAAGACTCCTCCAGGAGGGTTCAAGAAGGGCTGGTCGGACAAACAGAGGACCGACTCAGCCAAACCCGAAGCAAAGGATTACACAGCCTGAAGGTGCGCCCCCACCCGGGTTGAGGGTGGGGGGACGTTTTCACCGGTATTCAGGACATTAGATCGAGCATCGACTACTACTACCGGTGCGATTCTTCCCTTCCAACATTTAAGTACTACAGGGAGCGGTAGTCACCGTTCCCTGAACAGATCTTTTTCTTTACCTTTTCCTAAGATTAGTCTCAATTCCCCACAGGAATCGGAGCTGGTTGACCAGACAGACCAAGAAGCCTCTAGCCGGGTGACTTCGGTCCCTGAGATTCAACCAGGAGAGATCACCGTTCCTGATAGGAATCAGGTGTCGGATAAATGTGTGGGAACAGAAAACGACCAGACTTTCTCGGATGGTCAGGGCCAGATAGCTCTAGGGACGCCTGGTTCAAATCCCGTCAGTGCCAGTGGTCCTAGAAATTCTAGGCTGGCCTCGTCAAGCCGGCCTGGCCGACTTGGACTTGCTAGTCGCGGACGTTCCGTGGGAACTGACTCTCAGGGAGTATCTGCGGTCTCGAGGACCAATCTACCATTGTGCTTTACAGTCGCTGGTTTTAATGGCCTGGCCATTGAGACCCAAGTACCGAAGGACAGAGGGTTGTCAGCTTCAGTCATTCCTACCCTTATTAAAGCAAGGAAAGCGACTTCCAGCAGAGTCTATTATCACACATGGAAGACTTATATCGCGTGGTGCGAATCTTTAGGATTTCCTCCACGTACCTATTCGGTGACTCGAATATTGGCATTTTTGCAAAAAGGGGTTGAGCAGAAACTAGCCTTGAGCACCATCAAGGGTCAAGTTTCAGCATTAGCAATCTTCTTTCAGAAACCTTTAGCTACCAAGTCCTTGGTGCGGATTTTCATCCAGGGGGTGCGGCACCTGGCTCCACCAGTCCGCGCGCCCTTACCGCCCTGGGGTCTTAATTTGGTTTTGTCGGTTCTACAGAAACCTCCTTTTGAAAACATCAGGGAGATTCCCTTGCTTACTTTATCCCAGAAGGTGGCCTTCTTGGTGGCTATCACTTCTGCACGCAGGGTGTCAGAACTGGCTGCTTTATCATGCCAGTCCCCATACTTGGTGATTCATAGGGATAAGGTAGTACTTCATCCTAAGCCATCCTTTCTTCCAAAGGTGGTTTCAGATTTTCATCTGAATGAAGATATTGTACTACCTTCCTTGTGTCCTCAGCCCAATCATCATCGGGAACATGGGTTACATTCTTTGGATGTGGTTCGGGCAATCAGGGTATACCTGAAGGCTACGGAATCGTTCCGTAAGACGGATTCACTTTTTGTGATCACGGATGGCCCCAGAAAGGGGTTGCCTGCATCTGCCGCGACTATTGCCAAATGGATTAGACAGACGGTGGTACAGGCTTATTCTATTAAGGGTCGGAGTCCTCCGTTCCCTGTTAGGGCGCACTCCACTCGAGCGCTCAGTACTTCCTGGGCCTTTCGCCATCAGGCGTCAGTGGTCCAGGTATGTAAGGCGGCCACCTGGTCGTCGGTACATACCTTTACAAAATTTTATAAAATTGATGTGATGGCATCGGCGGATGCCTCATTTGGCCGCAAGGTTATGCAGGCCGCAATTTGAGGAGACCGGTGGTCTACCTCGAGGGTTTTTTTCTGTTTGAAATTTTTTTTTTGTTGAGTCTCATCATTAAGGATGAGCATTGTAAACTTCTAGTTGGCACCGGTTGGGCCTTCTAGATTTGGATTTGATTTCTATTTACCCCTCATTTGTGATACTGCTCTGGGACGTCCCGAAGGTGCTGTATCACCGAGGACTACGTCTGTCAATGAGCGATAGAGAAAAATGGATTTTTGTAAAATCTTACCGTAAAATCCTTTTCTCTTAGCTCATTGACAGACGTAGTACCCGCCCCTCTGTTTTTGAGTTGGGTTGGGTTAAATTCTCTAAACACTGCTTTTGTGACATAACTGATTTGCTGTGGCAGAGAGAGAGAGGATAGACCCTCGGGGACTGCCCCTAGGGTGTGGCCAGAGCATTTTATTTCCTGTCTAGTCCTACTCCTGTGGAGGCGACATAACCCGAAGGTGCTGTATCACCGAGGACTACGTCTGTCAATGAGCTAAGAGAAAAGGATTTTACGGTAAGATTTTACAAAAATCCATTTATTTCTCCCAGAAGCCCATAAACAAATTGGCATAACTGGGCGCAAAGTGTGCACCCATAGCCGTGCCAGCCACTTGTCTATAAAATGAGCCATCAAACTGGAAGTAATTTCTTTCTAGCGCAAATTTAGTAAATGAACATATAAATTCAGACTGAAGCAGATGTATATATTCCGCCATAGAAATTAAATGTTCTGCTGCTCTTAACCCACCCTCATGTGGGATAGATGTATAGAGAGAACATACGTCTAAAGATAACCACAAATAATTGGCCTCCCATTTCTATTTGACCAAGGTGTCCAAAACCTGGGAGGAATCCCTAATGTAGGCTGGCAGGGACGTCACCAGTGGTTGTAAAAATATATACACATATTGTGATATTTTACTTGTGATGCCTTCCATACCAACCACAATTGGTCTCCCAGGTGGACACCTGGGGTCCTTATGGACCTTAGGGATGTGGTAGAAGTACGGCATCTTAAAATAATTAGTAAGGAAAAAAGATTTTTCTGCCTAAGACCCGGTTCACACTTCTGCGATGCGGGAACGTTGCAAATATGCAACGTGTTCCTGCATCGCATCCGCACATCTGGCAGTTCAAATTGCCATATGCGATACGCAGAGGGTGTCAATTAAAACTTAACGACACCCCAGTTGCGATCGCACAAGTGTGAACCACTGTGCGATCCGATTCTACTGTGGCTCAAAAAAAGCCTCGTGCGTGTTTTGTGCGGATACAGTGCGAATTCAGCCATACAAAGTGTATGGCTGAACTCGCATCCGCACATCAGATCGCATGTAATTGGGAGCAGTGCGCTCCGAATTACATGCGATCTCTGCAAACGCGGAAGTGTTAACCGGCACTTATTGATAATTCCAATACCACACGCCTGATTCACCAATTGTTGCAATTCCAGTTTATATCCTGGTAGTGGATCCTCACTTAGGGCTCTTTCACACGGCCGCTCCGCTTGTCCGCAAATCATCCTATTTTTTTGCGGATGATTTGCGGACATAATGTAAGTCAATGGTACTGCGGATGTCAGCGGAATACCATCCGCTAACATCCGATTTTTCTTCCTTTCAGTTCTGTTCCGTTTTTTGGAACGGAACAGAACCCTATTTTTTCATCCGTTCAAAAAACGGAAAGTAAGGAAAATCGGATGTCAGCGGTGTCATCCGCTGACATCCGCAATGCCATAGACTTACATTATGTCCGCATATCATCCGCAAACGGATGGGATGATATGCGCTCATACGGAGCGGATGACACAAATGTGTGAAAAGGAAAAAAAAAAGTCCCGCAGCGGAGAAGAAATCCAGAGCGGCCGTGTGAAAGAAGCCTTAGGCTCTCATATGTGTTATCGTCAGATAAGAGTCTGTGGGCTTCAGCAAGATAATCTGTCCTATTTTGAATCACCAATCATCCACCCTTATCTGCTAAACGTATGATGATGTCGTGGTTTTCCTAAAGATAAATCCAAAGCCCTCTTCTCAGAGCTGGATAAATTTTGCGCACTGATCTTCCCCTTAGGCTGCATGCATATTTTCTTGAAATCTGCATAGACCATGGAGTAATAGGTCTTAATGTACTCATTCTTCACATGGTGTGGATAAAATGTAGATTTGGGAAGAAAACTCGTGTGAATGAAATCATTGCCAAAAGGGGTGGAAACCACATCTTCTGGTTCCACATATCCCTCAAAAAGCAACTCCTCCAACACGTTGAGTATTTCAACGTCCATCTCGGTGTTCACAAAATCTCCACAGGTATTGTCCGTGCGATTTGATCTCACCTCTACAACCCCACAGCCACCATCACCCTTCAGGGACTGCAAACTATAGTACCGTTTAACTGTGATATTTCGTATATACCTATGCAGATACCTAAACAGTTCAAACAGGTTTGCATTACAACTCGGGGCAAAGTTGAGTCCTTTATGCAAGAGACTCAATTCCCCTTCATTAGGTATATGGGTAGATAAGTTAAATATCTTTACAGTGGAATCTAAACTTCCAGTTTTCCTCTTTTTGCCTCGCTTCCCCTTTCCTCCTCTGACTCCTCTGGGTCTCCTATTTTTCTTTTTTCTACGGGAAGGGGTAAGGCTAAAAAATTCCCATTGGCACCCATACAGGTATTGGATGACAGGTGTGGTGAGACCACAATGGCTGAAGCATCTAATGAGTCTATAGACACCACACCCGGGTAGTCCACAGATGTCCGTACATCTAGTGTAATGCCCTCAGCTTGACCAATATGTTCATCCAAAGCATCAAATGGATTGGATACTGGTACGTTAAAATGTACCGGTGGGGCCCCAATACAAGTGATATCACTAATCTCAAAAGAAGAGGAGGACCTAATTAGGTTATCCTCACCTTGGTACTGAACATTGTCTCCTATAGATATCAGTGGTCTCCCTATTACCACCCTTATTTCTATTGGAGAGCGAATAACCACCTGTATCCACAACATACTCCTTATTTCCTTTTTTACCTTAAGGATTATTTTTAGAGTTCCACTCGTGGTGCATTTGTATAGGTCTAGTCCCTTTACCTGGAGGATGAGTCTCGCGACAATCAGTCCCAGTACTTACCCCTCCATTGGCGTGAGATTGGTATGGTGGTTTCTTGGGAGTAGGCCCATGTGCACAATGACTTGTGTTGATATTCCCAGACTGATTTTGGTGAGGATTGGGATATTCCCTATATTTTTTATTTTTATTTCTATTTTTCCCACTCTTATGCTGGCCCTTGTTATTCTTATTAGTATTACCATTATAAGGGTCATAATGATGGATAGATTGTGCATCATTAGCACCAATACCTTCCCTATTAGGATTCCAAAGCTGGAATCGCACAGTATCATGGCCCTGAACCGGGGTCTTGTGGCAGTTATTATCATGGCTATTAATCGTTCCACTGCCATCTTTTAGGAGAGTAAATGGGTCCTTTCTGTTTCCAATTAAAGATGGTACCGCTTGCATAATCTGCTATATCCCTAGAAAACTTGTTACGCTTTCCTTGGATGAGGTGGTCCTCAAATTCTACCCTCTTTTTCTCCAGCAGATCCCTACAACTTTTATAGCTCTGAACTTCTTTATATGTATTTAATTCAGAAACTAGCTGTTCCAGTTTAGTAGTATTTGAGGCCAACATCCTTTCCTGCATAACTAAAATTTCCATCCACTGTGCTGTGCACAGTGATGAAATCTTATTCCAAGCTTTTTGCAGATCAGGGTCCAGGAAGTTGCACCTCTTTTTATTCATCAAACCCCTGGGTGCCAAACCCTCACCTAAATATTGTTTAAGAAACGTGACATCCCACCATTGGGTAGCATTGTAATTGTATGCATTTTCAATCTTTGTACATAGAATCCAAAAAGCTCTTTATCTATGTAGCAGCATTACTAGTAATGTCTCCAGTGGTGAGTTGAGGTTTACCACCATTATTACCCTCATCACCTAAATTAATGGTATTCTTAGAGAATAATCCTTCAAAAATCTGCAAGGATTTTTGTCTCCTACTGTCAATTTCTTCTATGGTATAAATGGACGGTTCTGACATTTAAAAAAAAAAAAAAAAAAAACCCCTAATGTGTGCCAAGGGCACCTATATGAACACAAAATATATAATATATAAATGTATGTTGCCTGCACGCACAAAAATGTATGCACTTATACACACATATATAAAAAAGATTGTCCACCGTGTATGACATAAAATGATCAACTAAACCAGATAAGATGCGAACCTAAACTAAATAAGTAGGCCAAAATTAGGTTTGAAACAGAGTCTGAATCGGAGTCCACCAGTCCAATTTATTTATTTATTTTTTATCGTTCATAAAATTTTAATAGTTTGTTTTTATATATATATATATTTCTTTTCACCTTTCTATGGTTTGTAGAATATATAGATGTGTGCATGTGTAATTCCCTTACGCACCTAGTACATTTATGCGGGTGTGTGTTGAGATACTTATGCGCACATGTACGGTGTTGTGGCATGGGTATATTTGGGTTGGTGGGTTCTTGTTTTGTTTATTTTCCAGTGTTATGAATTTTATATTGCTAAAGTTTTTATTGTATAATGATTTTATCAATATTTTTATCAATTTATATACTTAATGGATATATGTTAATATTTGTGGCTGGAACATGTTTTTAGCATATATGGTTTTCCTTTTATTAATTGCCCCTGATTATAGGTTATTTACAGCCATGTCCCTTTAAGAAATCTTGAGGGGAGGAGCCACTATATTGTTATATACAAGTGAGGGCAATCCTTGGGGGGTTGAGACCTGAAGTAGGCCACGCCTCCGAAACACCTTGTCCTTAGAAACCCCACTTGTGTTATGTTCTGGGTCCCGATCGGGGATCTCTCCTCTGCGTAGCCGCATCGCCAGTTCCTCTGAGGCTATTGTATCCAGCTCTTGCAGAGTGTCCGGCGACGGCTGGACTGTGCGCAGGCGCACCACACTTAGTCACTCCGAGGCGGTAGGCTTAGCCGGATGTTACGATCCGACAGTGTAGGACATGCAGCTGAGCCACCAAGGCAAGGAGGAGAGCGCTCTGTATCCACTAGATCGGGGGACATATTTCCATGAATGACATCTTATTTGCTTGTGAGTACCTGTTTTTATGGCTTCATCTATTCTCAATAAATGGTGTTACACTAGGGCGGTGTGCGTTCTGTTTTTTTGTTTCTTGCTTGGTATCCTCTGGCCAATGCCACAGACGCACTGGTGGCTCCATGGGTCATTATCTGCTGATCTATATGTTCCCTCTGCTGAAACTCCTGCCGAGGCTTCTGCACAGGATAGAGGTGGAAGGGATTCTGGTCATTCGGGTGACCCCAGACTCGCCTCACTGGTCTTGTTACGCAGACCTGGTAAGGTTGGTTGATGCTCCTTGGACACTTCCTCTCAGGGAAGATCTGCTGTCTTAAGGGCTGATCTTCCATCTTGCTTTACATTTGCTGGATTTAACCGCGTGGCTGTTAAAACCCAGGTATTGAAGGACAGGGGTCTTTCTGACTCAGTGATTCCTACACTGTTGAATGCTAGAAAATATACCTCCAGGAAGATCTATCATCGTGCATGGAAATCGTACATCTCATGATGTGAATTGTTGAAGGTGCATCCTTGCCTTTTTCCGGTGCCTAGGATTTTGACCTCCCTCCAAAGAGGGGTTAAACAGCGGTTGGCCTTTGGGTACTATTAACCACTTGCCGACCGGCGCAAGTAAATATACTGCGGCGGTCAGCCCCGGCCAGGCAAAGTGACGTATATTTACGTCACTAGCCTCCGCCGCTCGGGCGCGTGCGCGATCCCGCCGATGACTCGATTGGGTTCAGAAAATCGATCAGGTCCAGGCCAATCATTTTTGGTCTGGACCTGTTGATCAGTCCTGCCCAATCAAGTGACACTCTAAGCCTGTGAAATGTAAACACAGGCTTAGAGAAGATGTGCCCTCCCCTCACATCGTCCTTTTTGGATCCAGCGTGAGAGGAGAGCACATCTAACTGTGAGTAACTGCACCAAGCACACCCACACACAGCTAGATAGGCACATTTACCCCCCGATCGCCCTCCCCCCAATTAACCCCTATAGCCCCTGACACAACACACACTGTATACAGCATATAGCATTTTCCTATATACCTGTATACGTGTGATTTGTGGTCAGGTGTAGCGCTTGTGACCCCCCCCCCCTTTTCCACTTAAATTACCCCCCCCAATAAAGATTCAACCCCTGACCCCCCCCCCCCCCCCCTGATCACCGCCAGTTAACCCCTACCCCGCTGTCACATTCAACACTAATACAAACGTAATATACAGTGTTTTTGTATTTTTGTATTCGTGTGATTGTGATCAGAATAAGCGCAGGCGACTAAGTTTCTGTCCCAAGAAGGTTTAGGGTCCCCGCCACCCCTCCAATAAAGATTTAACCCCCTGACCCCCCCCCCCCCCCCCCGATCACCCCTACACCCCCTGCCACAACATACACCGTATACAGTATATAGCATTTTGCTATATACCCGTATAAGTGTGATTTGTGGTCAGGTGTAGCGCTTGCTGCCCCCCCTTTTCCACTTAAATTACCCGCCACCCCCCCCCCCCCCACAAATAAAGATTTAACCCCCTGATCCCCCCCTGATCACCGCCAGTTAACCCCTACCCCCATCACATTCAACACTAATACAAACGTAATATACTGTGTTTTTGTATTTTTGTATTAGTGTGATTGTGATCAGAATTAGCGCAGGCGACTAAGTTTCTGTCCCAAGGAGGTTTAGGGTCCCCGCCACCCGCCCAATAAAGATTTAACCCCCTGATCACCCCTACACCCACTGCCAAAACACACACTGTATACAGTATATAGCATTTTCTATATACCCGTGTAAGTGTGACTTGTGACCAGGTTTAGCGCTTGCCACCGTTTCTTTTATCCGTAGGATACCCGCCACCCCCTCCCAATAAAGATTTAACCCCCTGATCCCCCCCCCCTTGATCACATCCAGTTAACCCCTTCCCCCCTGTCACATTGCACACTAATACACACATAATATACTGTTTTTACTGTATTTTGTATTAGTGTGATTGTGACTTGAGGTTGCGCTAGCGAGTTAGTTTCTATCCCAAAGAAGGGGTTAAGGGTTCCCGCCACCCCCCCAGATCCCCGGTGCATAGTTAGAAATAACCCCTTGATTACCACACACACGCACATACAATTCCATTACTAGTATAGTGTTTGAACAGATCAATATCTGATCTGATCAGAACTATACTAGCGCCCCCATAGTTTAGGGTTCCCAAAATGCGGTGTTTGCACGGTCAGCACTGATTCCTGCCAGCACCTGCGTTTAACCCTTTCACCCAGGCAAGTGTAGTAATCAATAGATTACTGTCACTTACAAAAAAACACAACACACAAAACCGCTGTGTTAGCAGAGTCAGGCCTGATCCCTGCTAGCATTAGCAGTTTTTTTGGTAGCGCTTGAAATAGTCCTTGACAACCAGGTGCTTTTATTACCTGTGAGTCCACACCACTGTACAGGTAAATTTAGTTACCAAAATGACCAAACGTTTGTACAGTGGTGAAGAGGCTTATAGTATGCTGGCCGTGTCATCTGATAGCGATGGGGAAGCTACAGTGGCCGAATTACTGTCAGTATACGAACCTGATGACAGCAGCGGCTTCCTGACAGATAGCTCCGACGACAGATGGGTCCCTGTTAGACCCAGGCGTACCCGACCCCATTCTGGAGTTGTTGAGATGCAGGAATCGCAGGGTGCTCGTATGGAGCAGAGTGTGGTTACTAGTGCCGCTCATCCTTCTGGCGACCTGGCAAGCGCCAGCGGCCTAGTACACCCTGGACCTAGTACAACCAGCACTGCAGTATCACCTGGTGACGTGGCGAGTCCCCTAAGTGCAGTTGTAGCTGGTGCGGTGGCTAGCACAAGTAGTGGCCCGCAGCCACCGCGTATTCGTAGACAGGCCCGTAGAGCCCATAGTGCCCTCCCTGATGCGCTGGCATATCCCAATTGGCAACCCACTGATTCTACAGCGCCAGTACTCCCCCCCCATTCACTGCCCAACCTGGAATCCACGTGGAGACAGCTGTTTTTTTTTTTTTTTAACTTTTTTGAGCTGTTCTTCACGGAAGATCTTTACAGATCTATTGTGGATCAATCAAATTTATATGCACGACAATTCATCGCCGCCAACCCAAATTCGCCCCTTGCCAGACCATTCGGCTGGAAACCTATAAAGGTTTCCGATTTTAAAATCTTTCTGGGCCTTTCTCTCCACATGGGCATAACTAAAACAAAGTGAATTGCGGCTATATTGGTCCACTAGCCCAGTTCACCATATGCGCATGTACTCTGCCTCCATGTCCAGGGCGAGATACGAGCAAATTCTGCGATTTATGCATTTCAGCGACAATGAACTCTGTCGTCCTCGGGGAGACCCTAAATATGATCGGCTCCACAAAATTCGGCCCCTCATTAGACCACTTCAATCAGCGGTTTGCAGCCTTGTTTACCCCCGAACAAGTTGTCTTCGTTGACGAGTCCCTGATTAAATTTACTGGCTGCCTTGCTATGAAACAGTACCTCCCCAGCAAGCGTGCCAAGTACGGGGTCAAGCTGTATAAATTGTGTGACAGGGCCACAGGTTATACAGTTAGTTTCCAGGTCTATGAGGGAAAAGATAGCTGTGTGGAGCCCCCGAACTGCCCAGACTACATAGGGAGCAGCGGTAAGATTGTTTGGGACTTGGTGTCACCCTTATCCGGAAAGGGGTACCATTTGTACGTAGACAAATTTTACACAAGCGTGCCACTATTTAGTCACCTTCTCGATTTACAAATTGGCGCATGTGGCACGGTGCGACCTAATCGCCGGGGCCTCCCCCAACGGCTTGTAAATTCCCGTCTTAGTCGGGGGGTGAGAGCCTGCTTGAAAACGGACAAATTGCTTGCGGTGAAGTGGAAGGATACACGGATGTTCTGTCCTCCCTTCACGCAGACACGACGATCCAAATCCCTATGGCAACTGGCGTTATGGAGAAACCCCTCTGTGTCCACGAATATAACCTTAATATGGGAGGGGTGGACCTTAACGACCAGCTTTTGGCGCCGTATTTAGTTGCCCGTAAAGCCAGACGCTGGTACAAAAAAGTGTCTGTTTACCAATTGGCTATGCTTAACGCCTTTGTCCTATACAGGGCATCAGGAGGAACTGGATCCTTCTGGGAATTCCAGGAAGCGATCATCCTTGCCTACCTGTACCCAGGAGGCATGCCTGCCCAACTTCCTCTTCCAGATGCAGTGAGCCGGCTGCATGAGAGACATTTTCCTTATGTCCTCCCGAGTACCCCTACCCAAAGACACCCCCAAAGAAGATGTCGTGTCTGTAGCAGGCGCGGATGTAGGAGTGACACCCGTTATTATTGTCCCAAATGTCCTGACCAACCTGGTCTCTGCATCGGGGAATGTTTCGAGCGCTACCATACACTAGTGGAGTATTAGTGTAGGGTACAGCACGACACAGTGTAGGGCACACAAACACAGGGTCTCGAAAGATGTTGGATGTCCATCGACATTTTGAGAGACCCAAGCTGAAAGATCGCAGTCCCAAATCAAGGAACAGTTAGAAAGAAAAATAAAAGGATCCAAAAACTGTTGTTTCAGTCATTTTATATGTTCTTCTACTCTTCCTACTGTACTTTTTTTAATGTACTTTGTTTTTGCATTCTTTTGTGACCTGTTTCTCTTGCAGGTACTCGTCGGCTACCATGACATTGACAGAATATACAGGACAAACAGGATACCTTTGCTGGTAGCAGCTGTGGTGATTTTCTGATTTCAGCACTGCAGTTAAAATCCTATTTTGGTATACGTGGATAGTGTCGTGTATACCCATCATTAAATTCAGTGGGTGGCTGTTTGGGCGGTTAATGATGAGTAATACTACGCATTATTCCTGTGCTGATTTCTGATAGGTTCTCTTTTTTTCCGTTCAGCCCACAGGCTGCATGAAAAAAAAAAAAAAACCTATATGCCAAACAAGGACCAGCAATGTACTGGTACGTTGCTGGACTTTGAGCGGTTATACCAGGATGATGCCTGCAGATTTAGGCATCATCTTGGTATCGTTTTTTACAGCCAGCGGTCGGCTTACATGTAAAAGCAATCCTAGCAGGTAATTGGCCGCTAGACTGCTTTTACATGCAGTGGGAGGGGCCCACCCCCCACCGCCGCCTCCCGCAGCCTTCTGTGGTTTTTCTCGGGCTCTCCTGTCCCACCGGTTAACCCGAGAGTGCAGCCGGTGGTTCAATTATCTAACCATAGAGCTAATTGGAGATGAGAATGGCTCCAATCATCTCTATGGCCTAAGATACCGGAAGCTACGAGCATTTCATGACTTCTTTTTCGCCAGAAATAAACAGGGCCATTGGGAAATTGGGAAAGTATTTTATCACACCAATTTTGGTGTGGTCAGATGCGTTAAGGTCAGAGGAGAGATCTAGAGTCTAAAAGACCCTGTCACTACAGATTGTTATCATAGGGGATATTTAAATTCACTGTGAGAACAATAAAAATGATTAAAAAAAGAAAATTAAAGGAAAGGTGTCAAAATAACATAAAGAAGCAAAATAAAAAAATCGAGCCCCCCCTTTCCCCCCGTGCTTGCGCGCAATGGCACACGCAAGCGTTGGTCTAGTGTCATATGTAAACCGCAATTGCAGCATGCATGTGAGGTATCGCCGCGAACGCCAGATCGAGTGCAGTAATTCTTGCAGTAGACTTCCTCTGTAAGTCTAAAGTGGTAACCTGTAGAGACTCTTAAAGGTTTTTAAAAATGTACGTACTTTGTTGCCGCTGGGCAGGCGTGCGCAATTTTTAAAGCATGTCATGTTTGGTATCTATGTACTCGGCATAAGATCATCTTTTAAATTTTACCAAAAAAATGGAATTATATAGTGTATTTGTGCAATAAATTAAAATAAAATTAATTTTTTTCGCAAAAATTGCGTTTGGAAAATCTGTGCGCAAATACCGTGTGACAAAAAAATTTGCAACATCCACCATTTTATTCTATAGGGCCTCTGCTTTAAGGAAATATATAATGTTTGGGGGTTCAAAGTAATTTTCTAGTAAAAAAAAAAAAATGTTTTCATGTAAACAAAAAGGCACAGAAAAGGCTTGGTTTTCAAGTGGTTAGAAGAGTGGGTGATGTGTGGATAAGATTGAGCATAAAATGCCGGGACAGTTCAAACACCCCCCAAATGACCCCTTTTTGAAAAGTAGACACCCAAAGCTATTTTCTGAGAGGCATGGTGAGTCCATGGAGTATTTTATATTTTGCCACAAGTTTCGGGAAAAATTTTTTTTTTTTTGTTGTTTTTTTACAGAAAGTTGTCACTAAATGATATATTGCTCACACATGCCATGGGAATATGTGAAATGACACCCCAAAATACATTCTTTTTCTTCTCCTGAGTACAGGGATACCACATGTGTGAGACTTTTTGGGAGCCTAGCTGTGTACGCGACCCCGAAAACCAGTCCACATCTTCAGGTTTTCTAATGGCGTAAATTGCTGATTTTACCACTGCGCTACCTGTCACAGTTTCAGAGGCCCTGAAATTTCAAGATAGCACAAACCCCCCCCCCCCCCCCCAAATGACCCCATTTTGCAAAGTAGACACTCCAAGATATTGGCTGAGAAGCATGGTGAGTCCATGGAATAGTTTATATTTTGCCAAAAGTTTCGGGAAATTTTTTTTTTTTTTTTTTTTTGTTTACACAAAGTTGTCAATAAATGATATAATGCTCACACATGCCATGGGTATATGTGAAATGACACCCCAAAATACATTCTGCTGCTTCTCCTGAGTACAGGGATACCCCGTGGGGTGTCATTTCACATATACCCATGGCATGTGTGAGCAATATATCATTTACTGACAACTTTGTGTAAAAAAATATATATATTTCCGGAACTTGTGGCAAAATATAAAATATTCCATGGATTCACTATGCCTCTCAGCAAATAGCTTGGGGTGTCTACTTTCCAAAATGGAGTCATTTGGGGGGGTTTTGTGCTATCTTGGAATTTTAGGGCCTCCGAAACTGTGACAGGTAGTGCAGAGGTGACATGAACAATTTACGCCATTAGAAAACCTGAGAGTGTTGATTGGCTTTTGCGGTCCTGTACACAGCTAGGCTCCCAAAAAGTCTCACACATGGGGCATCCCCATACTCAGGAGAAGCGGCAGAATGTATTTTGGGGTGTCATTCCACATATACCCATGTCATGTGTGAGAAATTTATCTTTTAGTGACAACGTTGTGTAAAAAAAAATTTTAATTTTCCCAAAACTTGTGGCAAAATATAAAATATTCCATGGACTCACCATGCCTCTCAGCAAACAGCTTGGGGTGTCTACTTTCCAAAATGGGGTCATTTGGGGGGGGTTTGTGGTATCTTGACATTTCAGGGCCTCCTAAACCGTTATAGGTAGTGAGAAAATGCAATGAAAAATGTACGCCCTTTGAAATTCTGATGGTGGTGATTTGTTTTCGGGGTCCCGTACACAGCTAGGCTCCCAAAAAGTCTCACATATGTGGTATCCCTGTACTCAGGAGAAGCAGCAGAATATATTTTGGGGTGTAATTACACATATACCTATGGCATGTGTGAGCAATATATAATTTCAATGACAACTTTGTGTAAAAAAAAAAAAAAAAAAATCTTTTTTTAGTCATTTTTCAAACACCTGTGACAAAAAAATGAAATATTCAATGAGCTCAACATGCCTCTCAGAACATTCCTTAGGATGTCTACTTTCCAAAAAGTGGTAGTTTGGGGGGGTTTTGTACTGCCCTGCCATTTTAGCACTTCATGAAAATGCAGTATTTACACCATAGTTTGTAGACGCTATAACTTTTGCGCAAACCAATAAAAATACGCTCATTTGTTTTTTTTTTTCAAAGACATGTAGCTAAATATATTTTGGCCAAAAAAATGACATAAATTGAGTATATTGGATATTTTTTAAAAGACAAACTTGAAAATGTCATTTTTTTGCAAAATTTTCAATCTTTTTTTAATATCATCGCAAAAAATAAAAAGCGCAGAGGCGATCAAATACCACCAAAAGAAAGCTCTGTTTGTGGGAAAAAAAAGGACGTAAATTTCGTTTAGGTACAGCATTGCATGACTGCGCAATTGTCAGTTAAATTCACACAGTGCCAAGTTGAAAAAAGGGGTCTGGTCTTTAAGCTGCAAAATCCTCCGGCTTAAGTGGTTAAAGGCCAAGTGTCTGCTTTGGCTTTGTTTTTTCAACACCCTTTAGCTACGCATGCCTTGATTTGCACTTTTGTTCAAGGGGTTCGCCATATGGCTCCTCCAATACAATCCCCTTTACCTCCGTTTGATCTTAACTTGGTACTGTCTGTTCTTCAAAAAACTCCCTGTGAGAACATTAGGGAGATTCCTCTGCTTACACTGTCGCCGAAGGTAGCCCTTTTATTGGCTATTCCCTCTGCTTGCAGAGTATCTGAATTGGCGGCTCTATCCTGTCTTTCACCTTATCTGGTGGTCACAGAGATAAAGTGGTAATTCAACTTAATTAGTCGTTTCTTCCTAAGGTGGTTTCTGATTTCCATTTGAATTAAAACATTGTGCTGCCTTCACTCTGTCCTAAGTCCAAGCATCCCAAGGATATGCTGCGACCATATCCAGATGGATCAGGCAGACAGTGGTACAGACCTAGTCACTGAAGGGTCAGGTTCCACCTTTCCCTATGAAGGTGCATTCTACTAGGGCGCTGTATACCTCTTGGGCTTTTCGCCATCAGGCGTCAAAGTTTGCAAGGCGTTGGTTGTCTGTTCACAGGTCTACAAAATTCTTCAAAGTAGATGTGTTGGCATCTTTGGATGCTTCTTTTGGCCGCAAGGTTTTGCAGGCTGCTGTTTAAAAGAGAAAATGTTCTCTTTGAGGGTGTATGTTGTTTCCAGGTGAGCTCCAGTTGTTCTTGGTTGAGCTCCATGTTCACTGGTTTAGCCTTTGGGGAATTACATTCTCCTGCGTTTGTTTTCCCACCCCTCATGCAAATACCGCTTTGGGATGTCCCAATGGTCAAGAAGAATATGGAGCTGCGTCTGTCAGTGAACAATGGAGAAAACTGGATTTTTGACTTACCGTAAAATCCTTTTCTCTGAAGTTCATTGACAGACGCAGCACCTGCCTCTCTTTCTGAGTGGTATGGGGTTTTTTTTCTAAACACTGCTTGCAACAAAACTGAATCCTATAGCAGAGTGAGTGGGTGTATGCCTGCAGAGACTGCCCCATAGGCGTGGTAAAAAAAAATGTTCCTGCCTAGTGTCCTACTCCTGTAGGGGGCAGCATAACCTAGTGGTCAAGAAGAATATGGAGCTGCATCTGTCAATGAACTTCATAGAAAAGGAATTTACGGCAAGTCAAAAATCTAGTTTTTTAACTTACTGTAAAATCAATTTCTCTGATGGTCATTAATGGACACAGCACCCATCCCTCTATGGGGTTTAATTTTCCTGACACAGATTGTAACAAAATTTAGTGGCTATAGAGGAGAGAGGGAGTATATCCCCTAGGACTGCCCATGTGTGTAGCCAGAATTTTTTTCTGCCTACTGTCCTGGGGCAGTATAACCCAATGGTTATGAATACAAGGAGCTGTCCGTCAATGAACATCAGAGAAATTGATTTTACGGTAAGTCAAAATACAATTTTTGTCATACTGTCCGAACAATTTACTGTCAGTATGGTGACATTGTACTGCTGTAGCTATTGATCAGCGAAACTGACTGTCGCACTGGCATTCCATGTCATCAATATTCCCTAGCCATGTGCCCTGCTCTGTGATCCCGTGTGTCAGAGGGACACCGCAATCACTGAGCATGCGATTGCACGCACTAGGAGCCACGCATAAGCAGCCAAGGCAGGAGGCTGTATATATGCCCCCCCCCAACATTGTCACCTGTTCCATCTGGCCCTTTTAGCATAGTGGCTGGAGGGGGAGCAGTTAATGTTTGAAGTGCAGGTGATCTACCACTGGTGAGTTCCTAATGACCTAATAATTGCCAGATCATTGCATAGGATACTCTCATTGTATTTTCTTATGCAAATAATATAAGAGCCTTGATAACCTATGAGTGGATTAACTTTCTCCAACTGTTCCCACAGACTTTCCAGAGTGGTGGAAGATGCAATAAAGGATTATTTTGAGACACGCCTTGCTTTGCTTGAACCCATCTTCCCCATTGCCTGCCACAGGCTCTGCGAGGGACCAGACTTTTCTCTGGACTTCAGCTACAAACCCCCATATAATACTCCTGAAGGTACATCGCCGGTAATTGTTTATCAAACTTCTGTGCTGTTCCAGATTTCATGGAGCTTGTGGTATTGGATAAAAACAAATTTTAGCCCACAGCCACTAATCAGATTGACACCTGCACTAGAAAATGACAAGTAATAAAAATGTGGTTTTGATTGCTGGAAAAACTTCTCATTATTATATATTGTACCCCATCACTTTTATGTACCAATACACTGTGCTGATTTGTCTCATAAAAAGTCCTAAACCATGTGGTGCAGGTCTATAGAACTAGCATGTTGCCTTGCAGCACTGAATTCATGTCTCACACTCTGACAAAATCTGTCTGCTTGGAGTTTGTGGCTTTTTCTTTCTTATCTATTGAGGGACTCCAACAGTGAAGTTGTACTGCCAACTTAAAGAGTTTAGGACACTGGCAAAAGCAAGTTGGCCGCTGTATAATCCCTCCTCTACCCCTATAATGCCCGTTTTTTGTTGTCAAAGGAAGCTGTACACTTTTCCTTCAGCTCTGCTACTTAAGTTGTTTTTGTGCTAGACTTTGTATAATGTTCTTCTCGTTAACTTCAATCTTAATTCGTCACTGCTTTAGCTGCTATATAACGGCAATCCAAATAGGCGTTTATGCCACATTAGCTTTGGAGGCCATACCTGGACCCAACTGGACATGTGGCGCTAGCCTGTAATGCGACTTTGGATATTGAGTTGCTTTCCAGACATTTGTGTTGGTCCCGGAGATCTTTCCAGGCCAGCCACAGGCATGATCATGTCACTGAACACCTATTTGGTGTGTAAGATCGTTCTAGTTGATTGCTGATCTGCTCTGTTTTTTTTTTTTTTTTTTTTTCTTTTTGGCCAGCTACAGTGATTCGGTCAATTTCAGTTGTCTGAAACCCTCAGCACCAGCTCCCCTGGTAGTATTAGAGGTCTCTCCTCACTTTGGGCGTAATTGCATTACTGCTACATGAACGTAATGTTTTTCCAAAAACAAAGGACAATTCTGCTGCCCTAATTTTGGTACTCTAAATTTCCTAACGGATTGTGCTCAGCTTCTGTAGTACTCTGCAACGAATGCTCTTAAGTAAGCTCAAGTGTCCTCTGCAGAGTCTAACTTGGACCCCCCTGAGCTCTTAAATCAAATGGGGCCCTTGTTGCTCCGATTTTTCCCCTGTTGCTGTTTGTTACCCAAATGTTGGAGTTAACAGCAGTTTAATGCTAAAGACACGGTTTTGTGTGCACCGCAATCTCCTGACTTTGACTAAGATTTTCTGGGGGCTGTTTCAAACTTTATTAATGTATTGTCCTCTGCTTTTTGAGGATCAGCCAGTTGTAGTTGTTCAGGTCTTGAGTCTTTTATTGCTTCAAAAGCTGGAAAGACATTCACACCTCACCTGCTTTTTAACCACTTGCCACCCAGGCCAATTGACATTTGTCTCCTACATGTGTGTGTGTATGTAATACATATATATATATGTATGTATATGTGTGGTGTATATATGTATGTATGTATGTGTGTATATATATATATATATATATATATATATATATATATATATATATATATATATATATATATTTGTGCTCTTAAGTTTACATACCCTGGTAGAATTTGATTTCTTGGCCATTTTTCAGAGAATATGAATAACACAAAAACTTTTCTTTCACTCATGTACTCGTGGTTAGTGTTTGGCTGAAGCCATTTGTTATCAATCAACTGGGTTTACTCTTTTTAAATCATAATGACAACAGAAACTACCCAAATGATCCTGATCAAAAGTTTACATACCCCAGTTCTTAATACCGTGTATTGTCCCCTTTAACGTCAATGACAGCTTGAAGTCTTTTCTGGTATTTGTGGATGAGGCTCTTTATCTTCTCAGATGGTAAAGCCGCCCATTCTTCCTGGCAAAAAGCCTCCAGTTCCTGTAATTTCTTAGGCTGTCTTGCATGAACTGCACGTTTGAGATCTCCCCATAGTGACTCAATGATATTGAGGTCAGGAGACTGAGATGGCCACTCCAGAACCTTTACTTTATTCTGCTGTAGCCAATGATAGGTCGCCTTGGCCTTGTGTTTAGGATCATTGTCATGTTGGAATGTCCAAGTACGTCCCATGCGCAGCTTCCGGGCTGATGAATGCAAATTTTCCTCCAGTGTTTTTTGATAACATACTGCATTCATCATACCATCAATTCTGTCCAGATTTCCTGTGCCTTTGTAGCTCACACATCCCCAAAACATCAGCGATCCACCTCCGTGTTTCACAGTAGGAAAGGTGTACCTTTCATCATAGGCCTTATTGACTCCTCTCCAAATGTAGCTTTTATAGTTGTTGCCAAAAAGCTCAATTTTGGTCTCATCGCTCCAAATGACTTTGTGCCAGAAGGTTTGAGGCTTGTCAATGTGCTGTTTGGCGTATTGTAAGCGGGTTACTTTGTGGCATTTGCATAGTAGTAATAATAAATAATAATAAAATTATGTATCAGCACTGCTCCGTGTGTTTGTTAAAATTAACAATAGATATCTCAACCACACTAATTTTGATCTGTGCTTATAAATAAAGTGACTTTATTAGCACAGATCAAAATTAGTGTGGTTGAGAGATCTATTGGTAATCTTAACAAACACACGAAGCAGCGCTGATACATAATTTTATTCTTTTTAAAGGCATCCCTCCTTTTATCAGCAGCAGCCATTTAGTTGATATTTATTGATCATACATTTTTATCCTAAGCGCTGGCACTTTATATTTAATATTTGCGTAGTAATGACTTTCTTCTGGCGACTCGACCATGCAGTCCATCTTTCTACAAGTGCCTCCTTATTGTGTATCTTGAAACAGCCACACCACGTTTTCAGAGAGTCCTTTATTTCACCTGAAGTTATTTGTGGGTTTTTCTTTGCATCCCAAACTAATTTTCTGGCAGTTGTGGCGAAAATTATAATTGGTCTACCTGACCGTTGTTTAGTTTTAACAGAACCCCTCATTTTGCACTTCTTGATTAGAGTTTGAACACTGCTGATTGGCATTCTCAATTCCTTGGATATCTTTTTATATCCCTTTCCTGTTTTATACAGTTCAACTACCTTTTCTCGCAGATCCTTTGATAATTCTTTTGCTTTTCCCCATGACTCTGAATCCAGAAAATTCAGTGCAGCACTGGATGAAAGATGCAAGGGTCTGTCAGAAGTCCAGAAACTCATTCACCTTTTATACACACACTAATTACAAGCAAACAGATCCCAGGTGAGGATGGTTACCTTTTCAATAGCCATTCCAACCACTTTGTGTCAACTTGTGTGCATGTTATCAGGCCAAAATCACCAGGTATGTAAACTTTAATGAGGGTCATTTGGGTAGTTTCTGTTAAGATTTAAAGAGTCAACACAGTTGATTTGATAATAAATAAAAAGAAAAGTGTACAGCACCAGAAACTTCATGAATTAATTGTATACAACAGAAGTATAAATGGACTAAAAAATCAGTGAGGCCAGGTGCTTAGAGTCAGTAATCAGTAAAGGAAAGAGAAGTTCCAACACCATATAGCTGAAATTCCAAATCCTGGAGGAACCACATACTCAAGTAAAGTAATCTCCTTACCGGAACATTAGACCCCCGGTTAAAGAAGGTCAGACGGGCATAGATCACAAAAACCACAGTAAGCGGTATTCCCAAAGATATCTGGCACCAGGACCGTCACACTTGCTTCATAAATAGTATTGGATCGTCATAAATTCACAATTTCTAAGTTCCTTGTCACGAATGGTAAAGGGTGCCCCTCCAAAGACAAATGGAACTCAATAGTGAAGTACGTACGTTTATTAAAATTAAAAAAAAAAGGTAAATAACTCATGTTGCATGATACAAAACACATTTTCAAGATGGCCACAGCTGGGGGCGTGTCTGCATGCGGGCCGGCGTATCTGACGCATTTCGTCACAGCATAGGACGTTATCAAAGGCAAAGCCCACACCAAGCAGCACGCCTTAAATAGGGTTTCCGACCGGAAGGCATGATGACGCCATTTACCCTCCGGTTACTCAATGAGGACGTTGGATGGGGCGCACCTCCGGAAGCCGCATCACCGGAAGTTACATCGCATCCGAGCTTCCGCACCGGAAGAGTAAATGTCTGGAAATATGCGCTAAACCAGGAAGCTTGCGTTCCACAGCAGAGAGACAAAGTGCCAGAACACATGCGTTCCATCCTGCGTCCTATAACCTCTCCCAGAAAAACCCACGCATGGACACAACCAAACGGTCAACAGTCCAATCAGGGTATTATTCCAGGGAAACTTAATAAAATGGGCCATATAATGAAAAAACGGGTAACAATGGAAAAACGAAAAAAAAAACACCATCTTTCATTAAAGGTCCAATACCTTTAATGAAAGATGGGTGTTTTTTTTTTTTTTTTTTCATTTTTTGTCTCTCTGCTGTGGAACGCAAGCTTCCTGGTTTAGCACATATTTCCGGACATTTACATTTACTCCTCCGGTGCGGAAGCTCGGATGTGATGTAACTTCCGGTGATGCGGCTTCCGGAGGTGTGTTCCATCAACGTCCTCATTGAGTAACCTGAGACAGAAATGCGTCATCACGCCTTCCGGTCGGAGACCCTATTTAAGGCGTGCTGCTTGGTGTGGGCTTTGCCTTTGATAATGTCGTATGCTGTGACGAAACGCCCCCAGCCGCGGCCAGGTTGAAAATGTGTTTTGTATCATGCAACAACATGTGAGTTATTTACCTTGTTTTTTTTTTTAATTTTAATAAACCTACGTACTTCACTATTGAGCTCCATTTGTCTTTGGAGGGGCGCCCTTTACCATTCGTGACAAGGAACTTAGAAATTGTGACTTTATGACGATCCAATACTATTTATGAAGCAAGTGTGACGGTCCTGGTGCCAGATATCTTTGGGAATACCGCTTACTCTGTGGTTTTTGTGATCTATGCCCGTCTGACCTTCCTTAACCGGGGGTCTAATGTTCCAGTAAGGAGATTACTTTTCCAAAACAATAAGGTGATATCACCTTTCTCCTGCGCTTAGAATCCAAGCTTCCCGACCACACTCCCCACGGGACTCGCATATGGCGTCTCGGATGGCTAGAGTCTTGCTGCCCAAAAAGGACTGGGGTTGTCCAACAGTACTAAAGGTAAAAAGAAACAAAGAAAGGGCGCAGCGACCTAGTGCATTATCCTGAAAAATAGGCTTTATTTATGCAACATAAAAAATGGCTACTCACAAACAAAGGTAGAAAATAATCATATCAAGCTCAGTCGCTCCTGTGTCAGGAATAGTCCATGTGTTAGTCCATAATCCTGTTAAGATGACGGCTGACGTGTTTCGAGGCTCAGCCTCTTCCTTAGAGCCACTGTGTCATGACCTACTCATAAGTTTAAATAGCAATGCATTGCTCAAACCTCCTCCCTCGGATCTCGGGAGCCTCTCCCTCTAGGGGTGTGGCAGCGATACTACACCCTTCCCTCTTGTAGCACTGCCATTTAACCCCCAACTGGGTTGGTTAGTGGAACCCATGTGATAAATGTACCACAGTCACATTATCAAAACAAAGTAAAACAGTTATACATACAGTTGAAAAGTTGATCTACAGAGTGCAGCTACAATAATTAACTTCCATATATAATAGCATAATACTCACAATATGAATAAAAACTGGTATTAAATGTGATTCACGAAGGTACTCGAAAAACTTTCACTAATATTGGGGGACCATTCGTGTATTACTGAACATATGCATGCCCCACCTGTACCTCTAAGGATGTTATGGCAGAGCGGATGGAGATCCCAGAGGGCCAATTAAGCCTGCTGGGAACCATCCGGATGATATCCAGGCAATGTCCATAGTGATTGATGTTTAGAACAGGCTTACCCCTTTGCTGAGTGACCCACATAAAATCAATCAGATGCTTGTTTCTAAAGCAGGAGGGTGTTGAGGGATGGTGGCGAGGGGTTTAGGAGGGAAGGAGCCGACCAGAAGCTGCAAAACTCCGCAGCATATCCGAACAATGGCTCCGTGGAACGCACGCCGCTGGTCAACTTCCGGGTTGCCGCGTCATGCGTTCCAACCTGTTGACATCACTTCCGCTGACGTCATTTCCTTCCATACGTCCAGGCTGGCGTATGTAAACACCAGGACGATCCTTTCCACCTAGACCTAGCCCATCGTTGGGTATAGCGCTCGCCATCCGTGCACTATAGTCTAATATGCCTACACTCCCACACCCTCCATCTATAAATCCATATCTGACCACCTAGTCTCGGCCATCAAGGGGGAGCAATCCGGCTCATTGAATCTAACAAAAAGTACTTCAAAATCAGTAATTGAAAGTGCGGACATATATATGCCCTACAATGTAACAAGGCACACGTGTGTATGCACGTATATACACCTAATCATGTGCATGCATATGATGTGAAAGAACCAATATAAAAAAATGTAAATTAATAAAAGTAAAAATAAATGTATTATATTGTATAGATAAAAAAATCCCCCTCAATGAGCAAACGAGGCACCCTTTAAACTGTGGTACAAAATATGTGTGTATATATATATATATATATATATATATATGTGTGTGTGTGTGTATATATATATATATCTCATTTACTTGAGCACGTGGTTCCTCCAGGATTTGAAATTTCAGCTATATGGTGTTGGAACTTCTCTTTCCTTTACTCATTAATAACTAAGCACCTGGCCTCACTGACTTTTTGGACTTTTTAGTCTATTTATACTTCTGTTGCATATAATCAATTCATGAAGTTTCTGGCACTATACACTTTTTTTCTTTTTATTGCTTTTGGTCTG
The DNA here is from genome assembly GCF_965119305.1 of Pelophylax lessonae. NCBI lineage: Eukaryota > Metazoa > Chordata > Amphibia > Anura > Ranidae > Pelophylax > Pelophylax lessonae. The sequence goes on from NC_138769.1 coordinate 618,303,740, forward strand.
ATAATACCTTTTTACCGGCTGCCATCGGTCAATTAAGCGCGGCTATCTTCCCGCCCTTGATTGATAATAAATACCTTCAGCCAAACACTAATTACGAGTGAGAGACTTTTTTTGTATATAATAGAAAATTTGTTGCGCAAAAATATCATATACCCATAATGTGACCACAAAAATGAATCAAAATCCAATGTGTGTATACATAGATAAATAAAGAATATTGAGCAATAAAAAATATCGATAACCAGGTGAGAACACAAAATGTAAATATTCTGTGCCCAATGTGTAAATAAAAATCACATAAATATAAATCAAATAGTGCGGATATATAGTGACCTTTTATAAAGTGCCAATGGTGCTAAATATAATCACTACTGATAAAATCGTGCAAAGTTCGTTATGTGCAAAAAACAGTTCTTGTTGAATTAGTGCAAAATAAATGAATCTGGGTTCTTCAAAGGTGCCAGTAGTGCAGATGCCTCCAAAGTGATGTGATAACGAAGTGTCACAGCAGAACATGCACCCCCTTGTGAGTGGGCGCTCCCCTTATGACCTGCAACTATGCTATTTAAGCAATAGTCAGACAAGCCCTCAGATATGCATGGAAAACAGCCTCTTTTCCTTATTACTTCCAGGTAAGGATCCTCATTTCTTCCCAAGTCATCAGGTGTATATCGTATGCAAAGGAAGAAACTCACATAGAGCTGACATCCTTTATACATATTTTAGTGAAAAAAGAAGTTTCACTCACATATATATTCCCCTGATGAAGACACGTGGTCCCTTGTGTCGTCACGTGTAGGGGAGGGGCAAGGACGGACAGTACCCTACTCTGGATCACTCAGTGAGGCTGTCTGCTGCTGTACAGCGGATCAGGCGGCAGATTCTCACCAAACCACCACGATTTGGTTTTGGAAAGGTAGCTTGCTAAAGATTTATACAGAGTGGTGCACTTGAAGCACCTTTTAAATGTGAGTGAAACTTTAATTTCTCTTACGTCCTCCGACAGTCGCCACCTCCTCTAAGTCATCACTGTTGGGGTATTGTCTTCCTATCCGTAGGAATAGCTAGGCATATAGACTTAGTCCAAAGACAAAAGGCATTAGCATATACACACCCATGGGGGCTGTCCCATCTGGTCAATACCCCCCCCCTGCATCACCACTCCCAACTCAGTTTTAATCTGCCTAGCGTCAGGAATAGTCAGGCTTCCCTTGTGCTAGGGCTTCAGTCTCAGCCTTCCTAATCTTTTTCTTTGAAAATGTCAGTTTTTTCTTTTACTTTACTAGCTGTTTATTTTGTCAGCTTCTAGTGTTAGTCTTCTCTTCGGATGAAGATGGATCATGCGGTGCTGGGATTTGGACTGGCCGCCCTGGTTCTCCAGAGCAAAAGGGTCAGATGGACCCCCAGCCCGCCATCAATCGTTCAGCTATGGTTCGCCCTGACATTACGAACGACCCATCCCTGTTCGCTACAGGGATGCAGCCGTGAGGTGGCTACCTCACAGGACTCGTCTGCGGTGCTGCAGCGTCATGTCCCTGGCTCACGGCACTCCCTGTCAGATGAGGACAGAGGTTTTCCGTGCATGGAGGCTCCCCACGCCATCTGGTACAGGTAAGTACTTTTCTGTGTGGGGCCTCTGTTTGGGGTGGCAGTCTGTGTTGCTGTGTGTTCCCCGTGTCTGTGCCTGTGTGACTCCCTGTGCGATCCCTGCGGGGTTCGCTTGTGCTGATCTGTATGTTGCCTTGGGGGTCCCTGTCCCTGTGTCACCTTAGGTGCATGTTGGGGGTGCAGACGTTTGTGATTGTGCGGCGACCACAGCGGTGCATTTTCGCACGGTCCGCCATCTTTACTATGGGCACACATGTATAGCTCCTCTGGGGCGATCATGCATGTCATTTTGGCGCCATCCGCCGCCATTTTGTGGGCGGTGGAACGATCGGTCCAGGCCGCATGTCGGCTGCCATTTTGGCATAGCCTCCAATGCATCCCTATGGGGCAGCCATTTTCCCGGGGTCTGGCATATAGTCTAGCCCTCTCCAGCAGCACTTCCTTTCCATCAGCAGCAAGGACACTGGTAGCAACGCTCTGCGGGCTCTGCAGGTTATCACACTCAATTTCCCTCTGTATATCGCTTCTGGCTCAGTTTCTTTTCTCCTTTGGGGGTCTTTCATCACTGTAGCAGTAGCGGTGGGCTGCGCACACCGTAGCGCTCTTAAAGGGGACAGTACACCGTTTTTGCACTGTAGTTTGTTCTGATAACTTGAGCCATGGATTCTCAGGAAAGCAAGTTTCCTCCAGCTTTAGTGGGGGGCCCCAGTTCTCCTGTGGCTCCGCTGCGACCCGATCTGGCTGCTGTAGTAGCGACTTTGGTGGCAAATATGGAAATACTGATGTCTGAACGGGCTGCGAGAAAGAGGCCCAGGTTGTCTCTCTCTTCTGATTCAGATGGGGATATGGCTGCTGCGAGCGTGCCCTTTTCAGGGTCCCGCTCATCCTTAGATCCCCCGGGGTCTGAGGGGGAGGCTGAACTGGAGGGTGTTGATACATCCTCCCCAGGGTCACCTGAAGAACGGGCGACCATGGATGAGTTAGTTTCTGTTGAAACCTTGCATTTAGAGGATGAGCCCTGTCCTCCGGGCGTTGTGTCCTCATTTGGGACGCACAGGACCCGCAAGTCTGCGCAGGTTTTTCCCTGCCCAGCGGAATTCCATTACACTGTTAATGAAATGTGGCGCACGTTAAAGCGTCCATTCCTGGTACCTAGTAGGTTCAAATTGCTTTATCCTTTTGCGCCGGCTACGGAATCACGATGGTGTGTGCCTCCACAGGTGGACCACACTGTGGCCGTGTTGAACAAGGCTACCTTGGTTCCTACTGAGGATACCCCGGTTTTCCGGGATCCCACGGACCGGTGGTTGGAGTCTCTAGCCCGCCATTCCTATACGGTGGCGGGTTCGTTGCTCAAACCCGTTTTCGCGTCCGTTCTGGTGGCTTAGGCGGTGGCTGATTGGACTAAGATGCTTAGGGGCAATCTCGTGTCTGATGACGTGCTGCCTGCCCGGCTGGTAATGGTGGATCAGATCCACCAAGGAGTCATGTATTTGTGTGATGCAGCCTTAAATGAGGCCCCCTTGGTGGCTCGCCTACTTAACCGGCGACTGATATGGCTGAAGAGCTGGTCGGCCGACCAGTCCTCAAGGAAAACTGTTGCTGATTTTCCCTATGCTGGCTCTCGCCTTTTTGGCGAGGCGTTGGACACCTTGGTAAAAGGCGTCACGGGGGGCAAGAGCACTATGCTGCCCCAGAACCCGAAGAACAAGTCTTTCCGAGGCAAGCGGGGTTCTGCGCCTAGATCCAATCAGGGGTCCTTTCGTGCCTTTCGGAACCAATCCAAGGGCAAGCCCTTCAAGGCCCAGGGCAACCAGAAGAAGCCCTGGGCGGGTAAGCAGAAGGCCGGCAATGCCGGCTCGGCGGGACAATCCGCCTCTGCCTGAAGGGGCGCCCTCACCCGTTTCAGGGGTGGGGGGGGGCGTTTGCGCGGTTTCCTCCAACCTTGGCTGCTCCGGATATCGGACAGGTGGGTTCAGGAAATCGTTCGATCAGGTTACAAGATCGAATTCCTTTCCCGGCCGGCGGACAGATTCTTTCCCTCCAATCTCCATCTGCTTCCGGGGCGTCTGCAGGACTTGCATCAAGCGGTGCAGGACCTGCTTGCTCAGGGAGTGATTGTCCCGGTGCCTCATCGGGGCAGGTTTCGGGGGTTTTATTCGAATCTGTTCACTGTGCCCAGGAAGGAGGGAAAAGTGCATCCTATTCTGGACCTGAAAGCGCTGAACCGCTTTGTGCGTGTTCGGAAGTTTCGAATGGAGTCTCTCCGTTCGGTTGTGGCCTCCTTGAGTCCAGGAGAATTCCTGGCTTCGATAGATCTGAAGGATGCGTACCTGCACATCCCCATTTTCGAGGGTCATCAGCGGTACCTTCGGTTTGCTATCGCAGAGGACCACTACCAGTTTGTGGCGTTACCTTTCGGTCTCGCTTCGGCACCAAGGGTGTTTACCAAGGTGTTGGCGCCGGTCCTGAGCCTGCTGCGGGCCCAGGGCATTGCGGTCCTGGGGTACCTGGACGATCTGCTTCTGAGATCGCGTGCCAGCCAGGACCTTGTGCGCGATCTGTCCATCACGGTACAGACGCTCCAGGAGTTCGGATGGACCATCAACGTTCAAAAATTAGCATCGTCTCCATCGCTTCGCCTTCCCTATCTGGGAATGGTTCTGGACTCTGCTCAGGCAAAGGTGTTCTTGCCGGAGGACAAGCTCCGGACTTTGCAGGACGAACTCAGGTCCCTCAGGGACAATCCGTCCTCGTCACTCAGGACCTGCATGCGGGGCCTGGGGTTGATAGTGTGGGCCTTCGAGGCGATTCCCTTTGCCCAGTTCCACACGCGGGCTCTCCAGACGGAGATCCTGGCCAGGTGGGACAGACTTCCTCGGTCCTTGGATCTGGATGTCTCCTTGAGTCGCCAGACCAGATTGGCTCTTCTATGGTGGATCCAGTCCCCGTCGGTGGCGGAAGGCAAGTCCTTCCGTCCGTTGGTGTGGACAGTGGTTACCACGGATGCCAGCCTGTCGGGCTGGGGTGGTGTCCTGGGCAACCTGTCTGCCCAGGGCACTTGGTCGGAGGAGGAGTCCTCCCTCCCGATAAATGTACTGGAACTACGAGCGATAGAACTCTGTCTCTTCCAGTGGTCGGACCGTCTTCAGGGCCTGCCTGTTCGCGTACAGACGGACAATGCTACCGCGGTGGCTTACATCAACCACCAGGGGGGCACCAGGAGTGCTCGAGCGGCCCGGGAGGTGACCGACATTCTGTCTTGGGCCGAGGCTCATGTTCCGGCGATCTCAGCAGTTCACATTCCGGGTGTGGAAAATTGGCAGGCCGACTATCTGAGCTGCCAGACCCTGGACCAGGGGGAATGGTCCCTACACCCGGAGGTCTTTCAGATGCTGTGTGCGAGGTGGGGATCCCCAGACGAGGATCTGTTCGCATCCCGGCTAAATCGAATGGTGGAAAGATTTGTGGCAAGAAGGCGCGATCCGTTGGCGGACGCCTCAGATGCGTTGGAGGCCCCTTGGCATCAGTATCGTCTCATGTACGCCTTTCCTCTGATTCAGTTACTATCCCGGTTCCTTCGCAGATTGGTCTCGGAACCGCACATGGTGATTCTGGAGGCGCCGGACTGGCCTCGCCGGTCCTGGTACGCCGACGTTGTTCACCTGGCAGTGGCGCCTCGGTGGTGTCTGCCTCTGCGGGAAGATCTCCTGTCTCAAGGTCCAATCTTCCATCCTGCTTTACAGTCGCTGGCTTTAATGGCCTGGCTGTTGAGACCCATGTCTTAAAGGACAAGGGTCTATCCCCTGAGGTTATCCCTACCCTAATCATGGCTAGAAAAATCCTCCTCTGGTAAGATCTATTACCGTACCTGGAAAGCCTATTTCACCTGGTGTGAGTCCAGGGGGTTCTCCCCTCGTTCTTACTCGGTGTCAAGAATCTTGGCTTTCCTCCAGTCTGGAGTGGATCAGCGCCTGGCGCTGGCCACGATAATGGGCCAGGTGTCTGCACTGGCTGTCCTTTTCCAACGCCCTGTGGCGTCTCATTCCTTGGTGCGCACCTTCATTCAAGGTGTGCGACATCTGGCTCCTCCCAGGAAGGAGCCTTTACCTCCATGGGACTTGAACTTGGTTCTGTCCGCGTTACAGCGTGCTCCCTTAGAAAACATCAGGGAGATATAGTTGCCTCTGCTGTCGAAAAAGGTTGCTTTTCTGGTGGCGATCACTTCGGCTCGCAGAGTGTCGGAGCTGGCGGCGTTGTCTTGCCGCTCCCCTTACCTGATAATTCACAAGGATAAGGTGGTTTTGCGTCCACCCCCATCCTTCCTTCCCAAGGTGATCTCTGAATTTCACCTTAATGAGGACATTGTCCTGCCTTCGCTTTGTACAAAGCCTAAACATCCAAAGGAGATTGCCTTTCATTCCTTGGATGTTGTCAGGGCGATCAGGGTTTACCTGTCGTTTACGGAATCCTTTCGGAAGACGGATTCCCTCTTTGTCCTTCCTGAGGGATCTTGGAAGGGCATGGCTGCGTCCGCAGCAACTATTGCCAAATGGATCAGACAGACCATTGAGCAAGCTTACGCCTTGAAGGAACGGGTTCCGCCCTTCCCGGTTAAGGCGCACTCTACCAGGTCTTTGAGTGCATCCTGGGCCTATTGGCATCGGGCCTCGGTGGCCCAGGTGTGCAAGGCGGCGACTTGGTCGTCGGTGCACACCTTTTCCAAGTTCTACAAAGTAGACGTTCTGGCATCAGCTGATGCTTCTTTTGGCCGCAAAGTTCTCAGTGCGGCAGTGCCATGATGGACCCTTTAATTTTTTCTCTGGGTCCCTGGCTGTTGGCATTTGCTTTCCTGGGCTGTTGCTCCTGTTGAGCATTGTTTTTTCTGTTGCCCAGTTGGTTCTCTTACGGTGCATGTAAGATTCCTTTCTCTGATGTGGGTACTGCGTTGCCTTTTCTACGGTTGCGTCTCTCACCCCTCATGTCTATACTGCTTTGGGACATCCCAACAGTGATGACTTAGAGGAGGCGGCGACTGTCGGAGGACGTAGGAGAAAACTGAATTTTTGTAAAATCTTACCTGTAAAATTCCTTTCTCTGAGTCCTCCGACAGTCGCCGCCCCCGCCCCTCTTTTGGGGTTCTTATTACCTACTGCTATGCTACCAAAACTGAGTTGGGAGTGGTGATGCAGGGGGGGTATTGACCAGATGGGACAGCCCCCATGGGTGTGTATATGCTAATGCCTTTTGTCTTTGGACTAAGTCTATATGCCTAGCTATTCCTACGGATAGGAAGACAATACCCCAACAGTGATGACTTAGAGGAGGCGGCGACTGTCGGAGGACTCAGAGAAAGGAATTTTACAGGTAAGATTTTACAAAAATTCAGTTTTTTTCAATAAAATATGTATAAAGGATGTCAGCACTATGTGAGTTTCTTCCTTTGAACCTGTTTACCGTTCCACGGAAGAAGGGCAAATTGCGTCCGATCTTGGACCTCAAAACTCAGAACCGCTTTGTGCGCGTCCAGAAATTTGGCATGGAATCCCTACGGTCAGTGGTGGTGTTCTTGAATCAGGGGGACCTGTTGGCCTCGATCGATATCAAGGATGCCTATATCCATGTCCCTATTTGCCAGGGTCATTGACGATTCCTTCACTTCGTGGTGGGCAAGGACCATTTTCAATTTGTGGCGTTTGGTCTCGCCTCTGCTCCCAGGGTCTTCACCAAGGTGTTAGCGCCTATCCTGGCTCTGCTACAACGGGGAGGAATAGCGATTTTGGGGTATCTGGAGGATCTTCTCCGAGCGGACTCGTCTGTGACATTGAAACGGGATTTGGAGGTGACTATTCACACTCTAAAGCAGTTTGGTTGGTATCTCAACCTTCAGAAATCTGCCCTGGTTCCAACAACCAGCCTGGAGTATCTAGGGATGATCCTAAATTCAGCTTCGGCAAAGGTATTTCTACCTTCTGTGAAGTTACAGAAGTTAAGGGAAACGATTCTGTCGCTGCTGGCTTGCGACCTGGTGTCTCAGGTCATCTGTGCAGGTGCTGGGTCTGATGGTGTCCTCCTTCGAGGCTGTACCATATGCTAAGGCCCACATGAGACTTTTGCAACAGGAGATCCTTGTCAAATGGGGCAAGGAACCTCTATCTCTGGACAGTCTGATTTGTTTGAGTCGGAGATCCAAGGACTCCCTGATGGCTCAGCTCTCTGATTCTTCTCCATGGGAAATCCTTCCTTCCATGCATTCTGGAGGGTGGTGACGACAGATGCCTGTCTAACCAGTTGGGGGGGGGGAGTGCTGGGCACCCTGAATGTTCAAGGGACCTGGTCGTTGGAAGAGTCCAAGCTCCCGATCATCGTTCTGGAACTGAGAGCAAACAAGTTGTGCCTGTTCCACTGGACGGACAGTCTCAAGGGGTATTCTGTCCGAGTCCAGTCCGACAATGGCACGGCCGTGGCATATGTCAATCAAGGGGGCCCCAGGAGTGCCCTGACAGCTCTGGAGGAAGCAGAGATCCTGCGCTGGGCAGAGGACTACGTCCCAGCCCTGTCCGCCGTGTACATTCCCGGCGTAGACAATTGGCAGGCGGACTACCTGAGTCGTCAAACCCGGGATCAGGAAGAGTGGTCCCTGCATCCACAGGTGTTCCACCTGCTGAGTCTCCGGTGGGGGACCCCGGATGTGGACCTGTTCACCTCCAGACAAAACAGGAACGTCTCAAAGTTTGTGGCTCGGTCCAGAGATCCTCTGGCCGATGCAGCAGATGCCCTGGTGGCTCCCTGGAGCCAGTACGGGCTAATTTATGCATTTCCTCAGCTGAAACTTTTATCTCTTCTGCTACGCAGGGTCGAGCTAGAAGTGATTCAGGTAATTCTGGTGTCTCCTGATTGGCCCCGGAGATCCTGGTACGCCAACGTGATTTAGCTGAAGGTCGCAGGTCCGTGGACACTTCCTCTGCGGTAAGATCTTCTATCTCAGGGTTCGTTCTTCCATCCTGCTTTACAGTCGCTGGCTTTAACGGCTTGGCTGTTGAGAGCAAGGTGTTAAAGGACAGGTCTGTCCGATTCTGTGATGCCTACCTTACTCAAGGCTAGGAAGTCCACATCTCGGAAGATTTATCATTGTACGTGGAAAGCGTACATTGCTTGGTTTTGAATCGCTGAAGCTGCATCCTAGATCCTTTACTATCAGCAGGATCCTGACCTTTCTACAGAAAGGGGTTGACCAACATTTTGGCGTTGGGCGCACTTAAATGTCAGATCTGGGCCTTGGCTGTGTACTTCCAACGCCCTTTGGCTACGCACTCTTTGATTCGTACGTTTCTTCAGGGGGTTCGCCATTTGGCTCCCCCCAGGAGGTCTCTGTTACCTCCTTGGGACCTTAATTAGGTTTTGTCGGTTCTTCAGAAATCTCCTTTCGAGAACATAAGACACATTTCCTTGAAAGCCTTGTCGCAGAAAGTTGCCTTTTTGGTGGCTATCACCTCTGCGCGCAGGGTTTCTGAACTAGCGGCGCTATCCTTATCTGGTAATACACAGGGATAAGGTAGTGTTACGGCACTCTGTCCGAAACCTTTACATCCTAAGGAAATTGCCTTGCATTGCTTGGATGTGGTTCGGGTGTATCTGGAGACTGAGTCCTTTCGTAAGTCGGACTCTCTGGGAATACGGATGGACCCCGTAAGGGTCAGGCTGCGTCTGCGGCAACCATCTCTCGTTGGATCAGACAGACTGTGGTGAAGGCGTATTCTCTTAAGGGCAAGGTTCCTCCTTTCCCTGTCACGGCTCACTCTACACGGGCGTTGAGTGCCTCTTGGGATTTCCGCCATCAGGCGTCCGTGATGCCGGTTTGCAAGGCAGCCACTTGGTCATCTGTACATACGTTCACCAAGTTTTACAGAGTGGATGTGTTAGCATCCCCGGATGCGTCCTTTGGCCGCAAGGTGCTGCAGGCCACCATTTAAGGAGCAGTCTACTTTTCCTTCTCCTTTATGGTTTTGCTACAATTGAGCCCCAGTTGTTACTTGTTGGACAACTATACAACATGGAGCCCATGTTAGCCGTGGGAATTGCATTCTTTTAAGTTTGTCCTTTCCCCACCCCTTCAGTGGTTACTGCTTTTGGACGTCCCATCCGTCTTATTTAAAGCAGCAGCTACATCCGTCGGTGGACGAAAGGGAAAATGGGATTTGTTACTTACCGTGAAATCCACCGACGGCCGTAGCTCCCACCCCTTTTTTCTCTGAAGAGTTGTGTTTTTGGTTGTTCACTGCTTGCAACTAAACTGAAGATGCAATGGTGAGGCCAGGGGTAATCCAGGGACCCCGCCCCTGGGCGTGTCAAAGCCTTTGACTCTACCTGGTCACTCCTAGTGGGAGGGGCTTATTACCCATCTGCCTAAGATTTAAAGCAGCAGCTACGTCCTTCGGTGGAAAATGGATTTTACGGTAAGTAAATAATTCCATTATTTCTATCACAAGGGATGAACAACAACCCTTGTGATATGGGGGGGGGGGGTGACAGGTCCTCCTTATGAAGAGATCTATAGTCTATCAGACCCCAGATCTCTCCTGGCCTCCAAAGCGTCTCATCAAACAGAGTTCGGTTTGATCAGATGTTTTCACCAGCTGGTGACATGCTTACATCAGACTAAAACCAGAAGCTGCTCAAATAGCTTCTGCATTGAAGGGAATTACCTGAAAAGTTTTGTACTGGAATTTTATTATGCCACAGGTGTCCAGAATGTGATCTTGCCTCAACAAGAGGTCGCAGGAAGAGCCTAAGAATCTGTCCCCTAATCCCAGCTGAGCGGAAACAACACAGCCCGCTGTCCCGTATGGGCGGTTGGGTGGAAACAGACTGCCTGTCCATTTTTCACCTGACTGTCCTCTGATCTGATCTGCCAGATGGATGGGGAGCGGATCCCTCATCCGTCTGTTTTTAGCTGACAGGATCTGATGTCGGCGGGTGTCAATGGACCCATATCCGTTTAATATCCGCCGCTCCATAGAGGGCAATGGATGGTCCAATCGGGTCTGCCTAAAAAAAAAAAAACGGCAGACCCAATCTGTCCACCCGTGTGAGAAGGATCTTAGATATTCAAGCTGGATAGACTAGAGAAACAAAACTTGCAGAGTTCACAAGTTGGCCCAATTTGGCATCAGATTGAGGTTTTTCTGAGATCATTAAGAATTTGACAAATAACTTTGACCTACAGTGGACCTCCTTTAACATTATGTGAGTTTTGCATTCCTATTGATTTGTTTTGGAAATCAAAACCTGTTTGTAGCAAACAAAAGCCCTTTTTGTGTCTCTTAAAATGCCTCTAGGGCAATAGACTGTTTGAAAGATGACCACCCTTGGTTAACCACTTAAGGGCTAAGCCTATTTCTGACACGTGTTGCTCTTAAAGTTTAAAAAGTATTTTCTCTTTCGTTCATTGAGGAACACAGCTCCTGTTCATCTTAACCATTGGGTTATACTGCCCCGTACAGGAGTAGGACACTAGGCAGAAAAAAGACTGACTACGCCTATGGGCAGTCCCAGGATGTCTACTCTCCCTCTCTGATATAGGTACTCAGTTTTCTTTTCTGCCTAGTCAGCAGTCAAATTAGCCTAGTCAAATTTCTCAGGTCGCCTTTCAGGACAGCACCTGGAGAGAGCGCAGCTCCACCCAATTCACAGGAAACACTGCAAGATAAAAACTCCTCCTCTTCCACCATGCCTCAGTCATTTATGTTTCCTCCTCCATGGTGGAAGCATTGCAGGAGCTTGGTGGAAGGGCTGCGCTCTCTCCAGGGGGAGAGGAAAAGTTTGATGCCCATTTTTGTTGATGTATATCGAGGACCATCCCAGCTCCCCTCCCTGAGTACAAAGGGGGTACGCTCCGGAGCCACTGACCTCTCTCGCTCAGGGGAGCAGAGACCCTTCGGAAGATCCTTGTCCGGGTGTCGGGGGTCCGCGGTTCGGCTGCTTAACCGGCAGCAGGCGGGGAATCGTTTTTTCGTTTAAATTTCCCGCATTTTTCGGACCCTGATCCCGGGGACGCGTGGCGTCAATTCCGGTGGACGAGACTTCCGGAGGGGGCGTGAAGGCTCTAGCTCCGGCCGCATTCGCAGGGGTCAGGAGGCAGGTCGAAGGTCGGTGCTTCCGCTTCCGGTCCACAGCGGGGGACGCGGGAAAGCAGCATTTGAATGTACAAACATTTGGAGAGAATCTGTCAGCACGCTGCACCTTTTCTGACATGGAAGAAAGGATTGCAGCATCGGTGGAAGCAGGCACCGCCAGCACCGGCCAGGCTCAGGTAGGAGAGGTACAGTGGTGCCTCTTTCCCTTACTATTGAGCTTTATTGGGTTTTCTGTTTTGCCTCCTTGGGAGTCCTGCCCTGCAGTTACTGAGTATACGGTTCTCGGTCTTGCAGGATATGTGTTTCTGGGAATCTTGTTACTTTTAAAGTGGGTCACTGCTTTGTTAATCACTAGAGTGGTGGTTTTCTTAAATGCTTCATGGGAATTCATGGTGGCTTCTCTGTTTATTAGGTTAAAGCCACAGTGAAAACCAGAGCCCCAACACCAAGAAGGAAGTGTCCTTTGTGTTAAAACCCACTTAAGAGATTCCTGGTGAAACCCCTCTGCAGTTTGCAGTAGTAATTTCTTTGGGTGTGGTCGATGCTCATAGACATGAGTTCAAGGCCCAACCATGATAACACCTTGTGTGCTCACAGCTGTGTGTCATTATAAAGAGACTGTTCAGCTGAATAGGGAATTTAACCATTTATGGCACCCTATCCTCAGATTACCAAACAATCGGTGCACTTCTAATCACTGTATTAAGTGTTTCAGAGGATGAAAGGGCGAATGTGCTCTTGTTCCTCAAAAAGTTCAGAGTGGCTGAATCCTCTAGATATAAATTGTTAAAGATCTGGGAGCGATTTATTCCACGTTTGAAATGGCTATCCATAATGGAAAGGGTCTTTCCGGGCCATAGGGTCCTTACAGGGTCCTTTGGAAATGAATTGAAGGACCCAGAGGGGTCTCTTTCTTTTCTAAAATCTCTAAAAAGGTTTCCCTTTGAAGGGGATCAGACACATTTGTGGAACACAAAAACCCAGAGGCGGTTTTCTCACAGGTGTCTTGTCGCACGGATGGCATTTGAGGATATGGGGATATTAAAGACGCCATGGATAAAAGGGCAGATTCTATCCTTAAGAAGGCTTGGAATTCTACTACATCCAGCCTAAAGCCGGCCATGGCCTCCACGGTCGTAGCCAGAAATCTAGAGTGGTGGCTCGACCAGCTCAAGGGACATATGGAGGCTGGTGCATCAAGGAAAGATCTCCTGGAGTCTTTCCTGCTGATCCTAAAAGCAGTAAATACATGGCTGAGGCTTCTGCTGAAACGATCATAATGTCTGCCAGGCGGCAGCCCTCGTCAACTCTGCTCGAAGGGCAGTTGGTTGAAAAATTGGTCGGGAGTTTCAGCCTTTAAGGCCAAACTTTGTGGTTTGCCCTTTTCTGGTGACTTGCTTTTGGGCCTGAATTAAAAACAATTCTTTGACAGAACGGCAGATAAAAAGAGCCTTTCCGTCCAAAAAGAAATCGATCCCAAGCAAGGGATTTCATCCTATCCCGCAATCCAACAAAAAGCGTGAACAGGACCAGAGACCCAGATGGGCCTCTCAGAAAGGTAAGGGAAAAAGTGGAATTCTCTTTACCTCCTGACAAGCAGACCCAAAGCAAGTGACAGCTGCCTTCCAGTGGGGGGAAGACTTTTAGGGTTCCTCCCACGGTGAGAAGAAGTGTCCGCAAGCCCCTTTGTAAAGAACGTTGTGGCTTAGGGATACTCCTGGAGTTCCTGGAGACTCCTCCAAGCAGATTTTTTGTTACTCTCAAGGGATCCGGAATGTCTTGTCAGCATGGCCGAGTGGTCTAAGGCACCAGACTCAAGAGTTGTTTCTTCACCTTGTGTGGTGAAGCTTCCTCAATCATGTCTCTGTGGCAAGAGCTGATTCAACAGGAAGTACTCTTTCAAGTTCCCAAGGAGTAACAAGGCCGTGGGTTTTTATTCACACATTTTTCTGGTAAGGAAACCCTCAGGCAAGTATCGGATGATCTTGAATCGGAAGATTCTAAACAGATCTATCAGGTACAAACATTTCAGGATGGACACCATCTACTCGGGGTCCAAGCTGCTGTTCCCAAACTGCTTTTTGGCATCTCTGGATTTGAGGGTTGCTTATTTACACATCCCAATACATCGAGACTACCAGAAGTTTCTGAGGCTGGCAGTAAATCTCGGGGAATCGGTCTGGCACCTGCAGTTCAGAGCCTTCCCCTTCGGTCTTTCATCCTCTCCCAGGGTGTTCACCAAAGTGATGGCAGACGCCCTAGAGTCTCTGAGGCTGAAGGGTATTTCCATTGTCCCATATCTAGACGATCTGCTAATATTTGCAGAATCCAAAAGCCAGACGTTGGGACACCTTCAGGAGACTCGGGACCACCTCAGGGGTCTGGGGTGGCTCAGGAATGTGGAGAAATCCAGTTTAATTCCATCCTAACAGATAAAACTTCTCGGGTACAGGATAGATTCTGTCGTCCAAAAAAGTCTTCTTACCACAAGAGAAGATAGTGAAGACCCAGAATGCGGGGGCCCGGATGCAAACCAATCATCAGGTTACAGTCAGGTCAGCCATGGCAGTTCTGGGCTTGCTCACAGCTGCTATCCCTGCTGTACAATGGGCAAGGCTACATTCTCGCCTCCTCTAAAGAGACATTTTGCAGAAATGGTCACATCTGGACCCTCTGGAGAAATTTGTCAAAATTTCCACAAAAGCAAAAAGGTCTCTGTGGTGGTGGGGGAATTCCAGAAATCTGGAAGACGGTCTGCAGTGGTCCTTCCATCCGGACAAACTTCTGACCACGAACTCCAGTGCCTGGGGCTGGGGAGCCCACTTAGATGGTCGGACAATGCAAAGGACATGGTCCAAAACAAGGCCAGGAGGTCATCCAACACAGCGGGAGTTGAAAGCCATTTTCCTAGGTCTTTGGTCTTTTCAACAGGCAGTCAAGGGCCATCATGTCCAAGTTCTCTCGGACAACATGACAGTGGTAGCTTACGTGTCAAAACAAGGAGGCACAAGAAGCAGGCTGCTTTTCATATCTGGCAATCCAGCTCTCCTGGGCGGAGAAAAATCTTGCCTCCTTGACAGCTGTTCACCTAAAGGGATCACAAAATCTTCTGGCAGTTTTACTGAGCAGAAGAAAAGTACTGGAATCAGAATGGAGTCTGAACCAGGAAGTATTTTTGGAGATAGTGGAAGCCTGGGGACTTTCCCAGATAGATCTGTTTGTTTGTCAACAGAACGCCAAGGTCCAAAGATTCTTTTCCCTCCACAGGGAAGATCAGGCCTGGGGCTTGGATGCTCTAGCTCATCCATGAGACTTCCCTTTGTCTTATGCATTTCCTCCGTTTCAACTAATCCCATTAGTTCTCAAGAATTTCAGGGAGGAAAAGACAAGTTTAATCCTGATCACACCTTTTGACCAAAAAGGCCTTGGTTTGCTCCCCTGGTGAATCTGGCCTCACAGCCTCCTTGGAAGCTCCTATCCAGGAGAGATCTACTAACACAGGGGAACCTGATTTATCCGGAGTTTGACCGTCTACAACTGACAGTGTGGTTTCTGAGGAAGGCCTCCTAAGAGCCAGAGGCCTGTCGGAAAATGTCATCTCTACCCTTCTCTCCAGTAGAAAGAAGGTGACCAGGGACATTTATATGAAAGTCTGGTAAAAGTATAACTCCTGGTGTTCCAGCAACAGCTTTGAGATTAAAAGTTAGTTTCAGGGCTGAAGTTTCTCCATGAAGGAATGGAGAAAGGACTGGCAGCCAGCACTCTAAAAACGCAAGTGGCGGCTCTTTCAGTTTTTTCGAAAGGACATTGTCCCAAGAGACTTTAATTAGAGAGGCTTCTCTGAAGAATTTGGTTTTGAAAACTATCTTCCTGATAGCTATTACCTCGGCCAGAAGAATTAGTGAAATTCAGGCCCTTTCAGTGTCAGACTCCTTTCTGACCGTTTTTTCAGATCGAGTTGTGCTGCGTACAGACCCAGCATTTCTTCCAAAGATTGCTTCATCTTTTCAAGGTCACAAGAAATTGTGTTACCAACCTTCTCCTCAACTCCTAAGAATACTCGTGAGGAATCCTTTCACACATTGAATGTGAGGAGATGTTTGCTTCAGTTCCTCCTCGTAACTAAAGAATTTAAAAAATCAAACGCATTATTTGTTGTCTTCTCGGGATCTCGCATAGGAGAAAAAGCATCTAAGAGCACTCTAGGCAGATGGCTCAGAGGGGCTATTGAGCAAGCTTGTGTAGCTCAAGGTGAAGAACCTCCAGAAGGCATTCTAGCACATTCCACAAGGTCTGTGGCAACCTCATGGGCTGAAAGGGCCGGTGCTTCGCCTGAACAGATCTGCAAGGCAGCTACCTGGTCCAGTTTCTCAACCTTCCTTGGATACTACAGGTTGGACTTGTTGTCAGCTCAGGATCAAGCCTTCGGCAGAAAGGTTCTGCAGCCAGTGGTCCCACCCTAAGTGTAAATTACTCGCTTATCCTCTCCAGGTGCTGTCCTGAAAGGCGACCTGAGAAAACCTTAGTTACTTACCGGTGACGGTATTTCTAAGAGCCTTTCAGGACAGCAGCAGCTACCCCCCCCTGTTTTTTTGTTTATAATCTTTTGTAAATGTTTAACCTGCGGTAGTTGTTTATGTTCTATTTTTTCCAGCATGTCGGAGGTTACTCTAAATGACTGAGGCATGGTGGAAGAGGAGGAGTTTTTATCTTGCAGTGTTTCCTGTGAATTGGGTGGAGCTGCGCTCTCTCCAGGTGCTGTCCTGAAAGGCTCTTAGAAATACCGTCACCGGTAAGTAACTAAGGTTTTTTCCCTTTTTAGATAGATTTTTCTATTTTTTTTTCCTGCAAGATCTACAATCAAGTGCCAGACTGGGTGACGGGCTCAATAATCTAGATCCAGTAGTCATCCCAGTCTGGCCAGCGAGCACGCGCAGACCTCAGCTCCATGCTAGGTCTCCTGCAACATAGCCCCACCGGAGCGGGGTTGGCCTGTGAGTTAAACGCCTCACGAGGTCACATACAACTGGATCTCGGGCTGCGTCGCAGCATTCCTCCTGCCCGACTGCCCCCCATTTAATTGAGAGAGGAGGTTCTGTCTGGAGCTGTGCCCGCCTGGTTCCTAGGGAGTAGGTGCGCCCCCCCCCCCCGGTGGGTTTTGTGATGGACACGGGCCCCTCCATGGGAGCTCATCCCCACCTTCTGGGATGTGGTGGTCCCTGTGGGTCATCTAGACCCCCCCCCCCCCCATCCGCCTTCCCCCTTCTTGGGGCAGTGTGGTGCTCTGGCCTACACGCTGGGACAGGGTGCTCTACTGGCGAGGGGGGGGGGGGAGCGCGCAACCTGGCCATTTGGGGGGGGGCAACTCTTTCTCTCTGTTGCCCCCACCCGGTTCTTTTTAGTGCCTTGGCTTAGTCATGGGGATTCCTCCCGGGTCCCAGAGCGCCTCATGGTAATGCATGGTGGCCAGGTTTGTGTAGTCTGGGGGCCATTTTGCGTTAGTCCGGCATTAAAAAAATAGTGGGGGCCATGACAGTGGTGCCTTTCTGGGCAGCGATTTCGGGCATGTGGGAGCTCCTCCTTATCCCTGGTGCTGACGGTTGCTGGTTCGGCTCTTAGGCCGGTGTTCTGTCAGAATACCGCTACCTATCAGATTCTGCTACCGGAAGTGACCTACGGACTAGAACAACTTACTGTGCATGCGCCATGCATTCCAACATGGCTGCTATGCATTCCAATAGGTTTCCTAATGTGACAGAACACGAAGCAGAGGCAAACATCTTTTTACACCCATGCAAGTCTTGAATTTTACATTTATTTTAGCAGTAAACTCACAATCTATACTGAAATAGACTATTTCCCCGCGACTGAGTGAAATAGTCTATTTCACTATAAAATCAGTTTGTCGCTAACCAGTGCGGAGTGTACCAAGATGGCTGTCGCCACCTTCTATCTGAAGGTTTCTCGCTATACTTGCTAGAATACAATAATAATACTGTATATTCAGTATATAAGGTGAGTTTACTGCTAAAATAAATGTAAAATTCAGGACTTGCGTGGGTGTAAGATGTCCGCCTCGGTTTCATGTTCTGTCACATTAGGAAACCTTTTGGGGAACGCATGGCGCATGCAGAGTAAGTTGTTCTAGTCCCTATGTCACTTCCGGTAGCAGAGTCTGATAGGTAGCGGTATTCTGACAATACATGGGTATTCACCATTGCCCTGGTATTAGAAAACTAACCAAGTGTGCTAAACTTTTATGCCGTGACCTGCAGCGAGAGCAGCTCCTCCCTGCCTTTTCTGAGCTGGCGGACCAGTTGCTCCAGAGGCTGCAGTTTCTGTGATGCCTCTTTGGATGCGGCTCCCCTGCTTGCTAGACTGTCTTTTTCGGCAGTGGTCCTTAGGCATGTTTTTTTGACTCAAATGTTGGTCTGCGGACCAGACTTCTTAAAGAAAAAAGGGCTTTAACTGATCTCCCTTTTCGAGGAGATCACCTGTTTGGAGCTACCCTGGATGACATCATTAAGGGTCTCACACGGGGAAAGAGTACCTTCCTTTCACAGGCTAGTAAGGGTAAGGATCCTCATCGTAGATGTGGCCCGTCCTTCACGGCTCACAAGCTGATTTTTTGTCCCTCAGGGTTGGCTGAAAAGGAATCGGTCTTTCAAAGCCTCCTCGGAAGGAACCAAGCGGCGTTGGTCTGGCAAGTCTAGAGCGGGATTGTTTACACCCGCGGACAAGGCTCCTTCAGCATGAAGGTGCGCCCTCACCCATACCTGGGATGGGGGATTGTCTTCGCTTGTTCCTGGACCCGTGGACTTCCTTGGTGCGCAAGACAAGTGGGTACACTAAGTAATACGGTCCGGCTACCAGATTGAGTTTCGCGCTATACCCTCCGGAAAAGTTCTTTACTTCCAACGTGCGCCTGTTCCTGGACCACTTAGAGGCTCTCTTTGGGGCGGTGCAAGACCTGGTAGTTCAAGTGGTGATTGTCCAGTTTCCGACTTCAGAACATTTTCAGGGGTTTTATTCAAACCTGTTTACTGTCCCCAGAAAAAAGGGCAAGGGGTTTCCAATCCCGGACCTCAAGGCTTTATGTGGGTACAGAAGTTCTGAATGGGGTCCATTCGCACGGTGGTGGCATCCCTGCATCTGGGGGATTTCCTTGCCACTATTCACATCAAAGACACTTACTTGCACATTCCAACATGTCGGTCACCAGTGCTTCCTCGGCTTTGCCATGGGAGAGGAGCATTATCAGAGCATTATTACCCTTTGTTCTCGGGTCTTCACAAATTTGTTGGCCCCAGCGTTGGCATTGTTATGCCAGCGGGGATCACAGTATTGGGCTATCTGATCGACCTTCTTCTGGACAATCCGATCCGGCTGAGCTGGTACACAAAAGGGTTTCTGATCTGATGATTTCGCTCTTTGGCTCTTCGACTGGGCAAATCCTTTCTCCCCTTGTATTGGACAGCGGTCACCATGAATGCCAGTCTGTCCAGGTTGATTGAATCACATCAGGGGTGTCCAGTGTGAATTCAATTGGGCAATGCCACAACCGTGGCTTATGTCAATCACCAGGGGGGGCACAAGAAGTGTGTTTTCTCTCTCGTTCATTGGCAGACACAGCTCCTGATCTTCTTAACCATTGGGACATCCCAAAGCAGTGTCAAATATGATGGGTGGGAACAAGAAAAAATTCTCAAGGCTAAAACGTAGCCAACCAGGTAACACAGGAGCCCAACCAAGAAACAACTGGAGCCCACCTGAAAACTTTACACCCCCAAAGAGGGAACAGGCCCTCTAAATAGCAGCCTTCAAAACTTTGCTGGCAAAGAGGCATCTGCAGATGCACACACATCCATTTTATAGAATTTTGTGAAAATGTGCACCAACAACCAAGTGGCCGCCCTACAAACCTGCGTCACTGAAAATGTGCACCAACAACCAGGTGGCCACCTAACAAACCTGCGTCACGGACGCCTGATGACAGAAGGGCCAAGAAGCACGGAGTGCCAGAGTAGAGTGCGCCTTCAGAGGAAGAGGAGTAACCTGACCCTTGATGGAATAGGCCTGAGTCACTGTCTGTCTGATCCATCCAGAAATGGTCACAGAAGAAGTGGACAGTCCTTTCTGAAGCCCATCCGTGAGAACAAATGATACAGCGAAGAGAGCCGGAATAAAGCGTTCTGCCCACCGTAGAATGCCGGCTACCTCCAGAGCTGCCAATATGGGATTTGTGACTTACTGTAAAATCAATTTCTCTGATGTTCTTTGACGGACACGGCACCCACCCCTCTGTGGAGTTGTAATTCTTCTGACACCGCTGTAACAAAACGAAAGTACCTATAGCAGAAAGGGGGGAGTATACCTCCTGAGACTGCCCATAGGGCGTAGTGATTCTATTTCTGCCTAGTGTCCTACTCCTGTAGGGGGCAGTATAGCCCAATGGTTACAAAGATCAGGAGCTGTGTCCATCAACATCAGAGAAATGGATTTTACAGTAAGTCAAATATCCTATTTTTTGCTAGAAAATTACGTAGAACATTTTTTTTTTTTTTTTTTTTTAGCAAAGAGAATAAAATGGCGGTTATTGCAATATTTTATGTCGCACGATATTTGCGCCGCGGGTTTCAATGTAAACAAAAAAAAAAATAATCAGTAAAGTTAGCCCAATTTGTAAAACCGTTACCAGTTTAGAGTTACAGGAGGTCTTTTGCTAGAATTATTGCACTCTCGACTATCGCGGTAATACCTTACATATGTGATTCTAACACCGTTTACATGTTTACATTTGCAGATGCAACTTACGTATGTGTTTTCTTTGGGGTGCGAGCACTCCGGGACAGGGGCGGGGGAGACTCTAAAAAATTTTTTTTTCATAATAAAATTTTTTGACTGTCCCTTTTAAATAATATCTGATCACTTTTATTGCTGTAACAAGGAAAGTAAATATCCTTTGTGACAGTAATACAATGACAGGTACTCTCTATGCAACGAGCATCCCTCTGGTACAACCACTTCTTCAAGCCAACGTACAGGTACGTCAGTTTGTGGGAAGTGAATAATGTGAAACAATGACATCCATTGTTTGGTAGTCACCACAACATAGAGGACTGTAAATGCTTAGCTATAACTTTTTCAGCTGTGATCTTTCTAATCTGCTGCCTGGTATATGGTAGTGATCTACCGATATTGTTTTTTTTAATGCCGATACCGATATTTTGGCCATAGGATATCGTTATCGGCCGATATCTGCCGATATATGTTTGGACATGTAAAACAATTATTTTTTTTTCCCCAAAGGTACTGTTGTGGAGGGATCTGTGGGTCTAAAAGACCCCAAACTCATCCTCTGCACTGAAAAGTATTCAAAACGCAAAGTTTGGCTGTTTAGAATGCTGTCAGTTTTTTTTTTTTAATTTGGCGCCGAGTACCCGAAAGTGATGTCATGACATAACTTCCGGGTTTTTTACATGGAGAGCCAAATACGGCTTTGATCGGGTCTTCGGCGCTGGTGGAGGTAGGATGCCCTGGTCTCCCGGTGGGACGGAAGACCCGGGCGAGCCACGGGAGGGGCAGGCATCACTCCGGTACAAGCACTTTGCCTAAATGTCGGCAATATCGGTAAATCAAAAGGCCGATTCCGATATATCGGGGAAAGTGCATTTCGGCCCCTGATATATCGGTGTTGCCTAGTATATGGCTAGTGTATTCTGCAGTGTCCTACTTTGAGTATGAATGAAAGGAAAACTGCTAATTCACAAATTTTCCTCTTTGCAGAATCTGGAATACTCCTGTTTGTTTTTCATGCAAACTTCTTTGGTAAAGAAGTGGTGGTTCGATTATCTGGACCATGTAGCGTCCAGGCTGTGGTATTAAATGACAAGTTCCAACTTCCTGTATTTTTGGTAAGACCACTATATTAACACTTTTTTTTTTTCATTGCCATTAACAGAGAATGAGAGGAAATCTCTGCAAAGTAAGAGGTAGATTTCCATGTTAGACTGTTGTCATTTGAAAATGGTTCTCCATTGAATGAATGAATGATTTTCCCTCACCTCCTGCTCTCATGGCAACTCGGAGGGCTGACTTCTATAGTTGTAGCAGCACACACGTTATTACAATGCATGTTACATGTGTTGATGCATTGCAGTGCCACTTATTTTAAATGGCACCCTAACACACTACAGCAACACACAGACATTGCAATGTATGACAGCACACCATAGTGCATTGCGGCAAAAAGGTTTGTGACTTTCAATGATTGGGGTGCTTTTGTGCATTGAAAGGCCACTGATTATAATGGGCTGCCTTAATGTAATGTATATTTAATTCCATGTATAGATACACTACACAGTGTAAATGAGCCCTAAAATTAGGATTTCTCTATCGTTCATTGACGGACGCAGTCCTCTGATGCATATCAGTAGGGTAATAACGCCCCCTACAGGAGTAGGACACTAGGCAGAACTAATTTCTGGCTATGCCTGGGGGTATACCCTCTCTCTTCCTGCATAGGATGTTAGTTTTAATCTGCCTAGTCAGGAGTAAGGACCTAGTTCCTTGCTGGGATCTTTGGTCCTAGCATAGAAGTAATTTTATGTGGATTTTTTTTAGTCTCTTTTTCTTGAAAGTTTTTTCCTGTGAGATCTTCAAGCAAGGTCCTCTCTCTGTTATGGTTGGACCCTCACACTCCTGGGCTCCCCTCTGTCCTGTTGTGACCACCCCATACCCACTCCCACGTGGGGGACTGTTTTGGGCCTACCCGAGGCTGCAGCCTTGTCTGCAGACCGCATGGGGGGCCAGGGGGTGCGCCGGCGCTCGGTCGATTGGGTGGGCCGCTTCGGTTGGGCCCTCCAGGGCTGGATGATGTCGTGGGGGGCCGGGGGATCCTATTGCCGTACTGGCCCGTTATTTTGTTGTAGCCTTGTCTGCCGTTATGGAGGCGGCAATCTTGGGGGGGGGGGTGGTTTACCGCTTTTTTGCTGGGAAGGCCGTGGGTGTGCCTGGAGGCGTTTTGTTGGTGGGAGGGGCCCCTCCAGCCCGGGAAGTTCCTGGCTTGCTTTTTTTGTTTTGTTTCTGAGCCGCCGCTGACACATGCAGACCTCCCTGATCAGATTGCTGCATTCCAAGGACAGTGAGTCGCTGGGGGCTTATTCTCTCTCTCTGCAGGGGTCCTTAGCGCAGGCCTAACCTCCGGGGGGCGCTGTGGGGGGGGGGGGGCGTTCCTTTTTCATAAAAAAATAAATTGCTGTCATTTTTCTCAGTTTGCTGGCGGGTCCTATTAGTGCAACATGGACTCCTTAGGCCATGTGTCCCCAACTAAACCCCTCACGGAGGCCACAGGGCCCTCT
The DNA here is from genome assembly GCF_965119305.1 of Pelophylax lessonae. Lineage (NCBI taxonomy): Eukaryota > Metazoa > Chordata > Amphibia > Anura > Ranidae > Pelophylax > Pelophylax lessonae. The sequence goes on from NC_138769.1 coordinate 618,326,844, forward strand.
GGATCTCAACTGTCCACTGATGCGATTTTAGCGGTCCTGGAAGCTTTTGTGTCCTGGGTTGGAGATGGCCTTTAGAGGGCGGGGTGCACAGAAACGACCCCCCACCTACCCTTGCCTCTTCTGATGTCTCGGACTCTGAGTCTGACCCAGCCACTGCAGACATGGGTACCCCGCACCATGTCTCTTCTGATAGTAAGGATGATCTTTCTGCCTCTGCTGCTGCGCAGGATAAGGCGCTGGTGGACGCACTGGTTGTTTCGATGCGTGAAACCCTAAAATTGGCACCCATAAGCCTCCAAGGGTGGAAAAGTTTTTTCCCTTCCCCACTTATTTTGCTGGCCTAATCGCCAAAGAATGGGAATGGCTGAAACGTTTTTCCGGGGTGTCTAGGCGGTTTACTAGACGCTACCTCTTTGAAGAGTCTCTGGTGAAGAAGTGGTCGGTGCCACCTAAGGTGGATCCTCTGGTCTCCAGACTTAACAAGGCTACCATTATTCCGGTAGAAGATTCCCCGTCCTTTACGGACCCAGGGGATAGAAGGGCTGTGGCCCGCAATATGTACGCTATGGCGGGGAATGCGCTACGGCCTACTTTTGCTGCGGCCCTTGTCACACAAACGGTGAATGAATGGGCGAAGCTGCTACACCGTGACATGGAGGGCAAGCCTGTGCCTACTGAATTTGGGGAACTGTTGGACCAGATGGTGCAGGCGCTGCAGTTTGCTTGCGATGCTGCGCTGGACATTGCTTCCCTTTTGGGTCCCCTGTCGTTTTCGGCGGTGGTCATGAGGCGTATGCTCTGGCTGAAATGTTGGTCTGCAGATCAGGCTTCTAAGAAGGCCTTGAAGGAACTCCCCTTTCAGGGGGACCGTCTGTTTGGGGCTACCCTGGACGACATTCTTAAAGGTGTTACGGGGGGTAAGAGTACTTTTCTCCAGTAGGCTTCCAGGGGTAGGCATTCTCGCCGTCGCCGGTGTCCGTCCTTTCCGGCTCACAGGAAGTATTCTTGTTCCTCGGAAGCTGACAATAAGGCAAAGCCCTTCAAGGCTCCCTCAGGTGGTTCCAAGCATCCCTGGTCTGAAAAACAGAAGTCCGGTTCTGCCAGACCTGCGGACAAGGCCCCATCGGCCTGAAGGTGCGCCCTCACCCGTGACTGGGGTTGGGGGATGCCTTTGCCAGTTCTCTGACTTGTGGCTGGCCCAGATCCCAGACAAATGGGTCTGGGAGGTGGTGAGGTCCAAATACAAGACCGAGTTTCGATCCGTTCCTTCGGTCAGGTTTTTCCCTTACAGTGTTCGCCTATTCCAAGGATTACTTGCGAGCGCTCTGCAGGACTTGCTACAGCAAGGAGCGATAGTGTCCCGCATGCTGAACGCTTTCACGGGTTTTATTCCAGCCGGTTCCCAAGAAGGAGGGCAAGGTGCGTCCGATCCTGGACTTAGACACTGAATGTGTTCGTACGCGCTCAAAAGTTCTAGATGGAAACTATTCGCACTGTGGTGGCCTCCCTACATCAGGGGGACTTCCAGGCCTCAATAGACATCAAGGATGCCCACATTCCAATCTGTGCTGCTCACCAACGGTTTCTCTGTTTTGCCGTGGGAGAGGATCACTATCAGTTTGTGGCGTTACCCTTTGGTCTCGCCTCCGCTCCTCAGGTCTTCACAAAGGTGTTGGCCCCCGTCCTGGCGTTGTTACGAGGGGGGGGGGGATATCGGTCCTGGGTTACCTGGATGATCTGCTTCTCCGTGCGGAGTCCCCCATGTTGCTGACGGAAAACTTGGGGGTCACCATGAGTACTCTAGAGGAGTTTGGTTGGATCGTGAACCTCAAACAGGACTCTGGGAGTCTGGTCCCTGGAGGGATCTCGATTGCCGATTTAATGTCCTGGAGCATAGAGCGATCCGGCTTTGCCTGACGCACTGGACCAACCGTCTGGAGGGTTGTCCAGTGGGCATTTAATCGGACAGTGCCACGGCCGTGGCTTACGTCAATCACCAAGGGGGCACCAAGAGTCTCCTTGTAGCCCTGGAAGTGGCAGACATTCTACGCTGGGCAGAGCGCCATGTTCCAGCTCTCTCTGCAGTCCACATTGTGGGAGTGGAAAATTGGCAGGAGGATTACATCAGCCACCAGGCCTTGGATGTGGGGGAGTGGTCCCTGCATCCGGAGGTGTTTCAGCAGTTGTGCCTTCGATGGGGCACTCCGGACTTGCATCTGTTGGCGTGTCTCGAATCAACAGGAACGTACAGAGGTTTGTGACCCGCTCTCGGGACCCTCTTGCAGACGCACTGGTGGCCCCCTCAAGTTGCTGCCAAGACTTCTTCGCAGGATCGAGGTGGAAGGGATTCCGGTCATTCTTATGGCTCCGGACTGGCCTCGTCGCACTTGGTACGCTGACCTGGTCAGGCTTGTCGCAGATGCTCCGTGGAGACTTCCTCTCACGGAGGATCCTACTGTCTCAGGGGCCTATCTTCCATCCTGCTTTGACGGCATGCTGTTGAAAGCCAGGTGCTGAAGGACAGGGGTTTGTCTGCTTCGGTGATTCCAACTCTGCTAAAAGCGAGGAAGGAGACTTCCAGGAAGAGTAATCATCGTACGTGAAAGTCGTACATTGCGTGGTGTGACTCCCTTGGGACCCACCCTCGCTCCTATTCGGTGGCTCGGATCTTGGCTTTCCTTCAACGGGGAGTTGATCAAAAGTTGGCCTTTAGTACTATCAGGTGTCAGGTCTCTGCCCTGGCTATTTTCTTCCAGAGGCCATTGGCCGACTATTCTCTGGTGCGTAGCTTCTGCCAAGGGGTGCGACACTTGGTACCTCCGGTGCAACATCCGCTTCCGCCATGGGACCTTAATTGGGTGCTTTTGGTGCTCCAGAGGCTTCCCTTTGAGAATTTTTGGGAGGTTCCCCTGCTTACCTTGTCTCAGAAGGTGTCTTTCTTGGTGGCTATCACGTCTGTGCGCAGGGTATCAGAGCTGGCGGCGCTGTCCTGTCTTTCTCCCCATCTGGTGGTTCACAAGGACAAGGTGGTACTTCGGCCGGATCCGTCTTTCCTGCCGAAGGTTGTTTCCAGTTTTCACTTGAATGAGGACATCGTGTTACCTTCCTTGTGCTCTAAGAGTAAACATCCTAAGGAATTTGCTCTGCATACCCTGGCTGCTGTTCGGGCGATTAGGGAGTATTTGGCATCTACCGAGCCTATGCACAAGTCTGACTCACTCTTTGTGCTCACAGATGGCCCGAAGAAAGGGCTGCCTGCGTCTGCTGCGACTATTCCTGGATGGATCAAACACAGTGGTGCAGGGTTATTCCATTAAGGTTCAGGTTCCACCTTTCCCTGTCAGGGCGCACTCTACTTGGGCGCTTAGTGATTCCTGGGCTTTTTGCCATCAGGTGTCTGTGCTTCAGGTGTGCTGGTCGTCCGTTCACACCTTTACCATATTTTATATGGTGGATGTGATGGCATCTACGGATGCCTCCTTTTGGCTGCAAGGTTTTGCAGGCTGCGGTTTAGGGGGCCCTTTGGCTTCTTGAGGATGTTTTTGTTTGTTTTCAGGTGGACCTCATCTGGTGGTTATGAGTCCTGTGTTGCCTGGTTGGCCTTGGGGACTGTTTTTTTTCTTTGTTCTGCTGTTCCCACCCCTCATTTGGGTACTGCTTTGGGAAGTCCCTACTGATATGCATCAGAGGACTGCGTGGGTCAATGAACGATAGCGAAAACTGGATTTTTCACTTACCGTAAAATCTTTTTCTCTTAGGTTCATTGACGAACGCAGTATCCGCCCCTCTAATTTTTTTGAGTGGGTTGGTGTATTTTTCTCTGACACTGCTTTGATACAAAACTGACGTCCTATGCAGGAAGAGAGAGGGTATACTCACAGGGACTGTCCATAGGCGTAGCCAGAAATTCTTTCTGCCTAGTGTCCTCCTATAGAAGGAGGTATTACCCTACTGATATGCATCAGAGGACTGCGTCCGTCAACCTAAGAGAAAAGGATTTTACGGTAAGTCAAAAATCCAGTTTTTCCCTTACTTTGTCCTTATGACCATGGTCAGCAAGCCAAATAGAAGGATGAATCTCCCTAGCAGGGACACCGCAATAAAAAAAAATGTGTACACTTTAAATTTACATTGTATTTCAATCTCTGTGCAGCCATATTGAACAATAATTTCAATGTCCAACAAAGAGCCCTTATGACTCTCTGCAAGGCTTCTTGTGTCTGAATCATCCCAGAGCAGTGAAATATAACTTCACACATCTATACATAAAATTCTGTAACCACCTCCCACATAGTGTTAACGTACTTTGCTGTGTATTTGTAGAAACAGTAAAAAACGATGTGAGCTCTTTATCAGCCATTCTCAACCAGGGCTCCATGGAACCCTAGCATTTCTCTTTCGTTCATTGACGGACACAACTCCTGATCTTCATAACCATTGGGTTATCCCGCCCCCTACAGGAGTAGGACACTAGGCAGAAAAAAAATAGCTACGCGTATAAGCAGTCCCATGGGGTATACTCCCTCTCTCTGCTATAGGTACTCAGTTTTTTTTTCTGCCTAGTCAGGAGTAAGGACCCATTTCCTTGCTGGGATCTCTGGTCCTGGCAAATGTTTTATTTTTAGATTGAAATTTTTTTTCCTGTGAGATCTACAGTCAACTGCCGAACTGGGTGACGGGCTGGATAATCTAGATCCAGTGGTCACCCCAGTCTGGCCAGTGAACGTGCGCAGACCTCAGCTCCGTGCTAGGTAGGCTGCAGCATAGACCCGCTGGACGGGGTCTGGCCTGCGAGTTAAACGCCTCACGAGGTCGCATACGAACGGGTCTCAGCCCTAGTTCCTCCTGGCCGACAGTCCCCCAATTTCGATGGCGAGGGGCTTTGTCTGGAGCGGTGCCCGCCTTGTTATATGGTATGGTGAGTAGCTGTCCCTCCTTTCCCCCTGAAGGGTTTTGGGGTGGGGTGAACGTGTGCCCCTTCTTGGGATGGCCAGAATCCCGGATTCTCCTCCTTCCTGTCAGGCACCCCCCTCATCTGTCCCCCCCCCCCCCCTCAACTTATGCTGGAACTGTGTGGGTGGTCTGGTCCACCTACTGGGAAGGGGGCAGGGTGCTATGCTGGCGATATGGGGGGGGGAGGGGATTGTACCTGGTTGGGGCTCCTGCCTGGGCCTGTCCTTGAGGATTAGGGATCCCTCCTAGGTCCCTGGGGGCCACCATTTTGCTGTAGCCTGTGTTTCTAGGCATGGCAGCCATGTTGGGATGGTTTGCCATTGAAAATAGCGGTGGCGATTTTGGTGGTGGGAGCCCATCCTTATCCCTTTGTGCTGGCTTCTGGATCTTTTCACTTCCAGATCGCTGCACGTGCTGATTATCCTTGTGGCTGCAGGTGCCTGTTTCTGCTGGATGATGAGTCTGGTGGGGGGCTCTCTGCTGAGTATCGCTTTGTGCCTGGCGACTGGGTGGTGCTGCCAGTGCGATGGGGGTTGTCCCTTAGCAGTTTTTACACTTTTTGTAGGGTCCCCCAGGTGGCCCAAGGCCCCCATCCATCGATGCACTGACAGCAGACTTGGAGTCCTTTATGTCCAAGGTGGAGGTGGCTTTCGGGTGATGGGCTAGCCAAAATTTACCCCCCCCCCCCCCTCGCCTTCCCCTGCCTCATCTGTCTCATCAGATCCTGAATCTGATTTGGCCGCCTCGGACGTGGGTCACCCTGTTGGGTCGGCGACTACATGCCCGGAATCCTCAGATGGTGAGGAGGATTCCTCCACATCTGCAACTGTGCACGAAAAGGCGCTGGTGGAAGCACTGATTGTATCTGTGCGTGATATCTTGAAGATGGAGGACACAGCGGCGACGGAGGCGCAGGTTCCCTTTGGCACCCACAAGCCATCTAGAGCGACAAAGATGTTTCCTTTCCCCGCCTATTTTGACAAATTTGTCGCTAAATAGTGGGGGCGCCCAAAGCGTCCCCTTGAGGTCCCTAAGAGGAGTCCCTTATTAGGAAGTGGACTATTCCACAGATGGTGGACCATCCGGTTTCAAGATTGAACAAGGCAACCATGATTCCGGCTTACAGGAAGGCGGAGACTGTGGCCTGTAATATGTACACTCTGGCTGGTTCAGCACTGAGGCCGGTATTCACCATTGCCCTGGTGTCACAAACTCTGACTGAGTGGGCTAAGCTTTTACGCTGTGACCTGGAGGGAGAACAGTTTATCTGTGATGCCTCTTTGGATGTGGCTCGGCTCTCTTTCAGCAGTGGTCCTTTGGCATGTCTTTTGGCTTAAATGCTGGTCTGTGGACCAGACTTCTAAAAGCCTTGACTGATCTCCCCTTTTATGGGGATTGCCTCTTTGGGGGCTACCTTGGATGACATCATTAAAGGTCTCACAGGGGGAAAGAGTACTTTTCTTCCACAGACTACTAAGTGCAAGCAGCCTCCTCATAGACGTTGGCCCTCCTTGGCTCATGAGAAGTTTTTTTGTCCCCCAGGGTCGACTGACAGGGGCTCAAAGGCTTTCAGGGCCTCCTCTGGAGGATCCAAACAAACCATGTTTGGCAAGCTGAGAGCAGGCTTCCCCAGGCCCAGGGACAAGGCTCCTTCAGCATGAAGGTGCGTCCTCACCCGTATTGGGGGTGGGGGGGGGTATCTTTGTTGGTTTCCGGACCCAGGGCTGCTGATGGAAATCATGGGGCCCCGTACAGCCTAGCTGATGGGGCCCCCTTAAGCCCCACCCCAACCCCGCCCCTGGTCACATCCCAGCCCCACCCCTGGTCCCACCCCAGAGACAGTGCCATCCATGCCGATGTCATGTATGTGCTGCAGAGACGGTGCCATCCATGGCGATGCAATGCATGTGCTGCAGAGACAGTGCCATCCATGCCATTGCCAATGCCATGTATGTGCTGCAGAGACAGTGCCCTTCCAATGCCATGTATATGCTGCAGAGACAGTCCCCCCATGCTAATGCCATGCATGTGCCGCAGAGACAGTGTCCCCCCCCCCCCCCCCCTTCCAATGCCATGTATCATACATGGCATTGACATGGGAGGGCACTGTCTCTGCGGCACATGATGTATGTGCTGCAGAGACAGTGCCCCCTCATGCAAATGCCATGTATGTGCATCAGAGACAGTGCCCCCCAACCCCCATGCAAGTGTCATATATGTGCTGCAGTCAGAGACAGTGCCCCCCCATGCCATGCATCATACTGTCTCTGACTGCAGCACATACATGATGTATGTGCTGCAGTACATGATTTATGTGCTGCAGTCAGAGACAGTGCCCCCCCCCCCCATGCCATGTATGTGCTGCAGTCAGAGACAGTGCCCCCCATGCCATGCATCATACATGGCATGGGGGGGGCACTGTTTCGGACTGCAGTGCAGAACATACATGGCATGGGGGGAGGGCACTGTCTCTGACTGCAACACATGCCATGTATGTGCTGGCGCTGCAGCCAGAGGCAGTGCCCCCCCCCTCGCATGCCAAAGCCACCCCCCAAGCACACACCTGTTGTAAGCACTTGTTGCACGTCGTCCTCCTGTCTGGACTGCTGAACTGTCTGGACACTTCAAAAAGCAGCTGCCTCCTCTCCTCTGATTGCTACAACGCTGTAGCTGCTAAGCTGAGCCGGCTGTCACACTCACACAGGCAGCTTCACTAGTCTCGCAGGATGAGTGGAGAGCAGAGCTGAGTGCCAGCCGTGGGCGGAGGGAGGATAATAGATCCCTCCGCCAGAGAAGGCATTCAGGGCAAAGTGCAGGCAGGTGGGCGGGACTTGAGCCCTCAGTCAGCCTAGAATAACGCGGCGCGGAATGACATGCGCCGAAATAGTAAAAATAGTCCCAGACTCCCCCACCAGCAAAACATTGCAGAGGGGCCATAAAAAGAAAAAAAAAAACACACGCAGCCTAAGATGCAGTAAGGCTTTTTCTTTTTTTTTTTTTTTTTTTGCACTGTTTAGAGATTTCGCCGGGCCCCCCTACTGAGCTGAGGACTCCGGGCCCGGTACAACAGGGCTAGTTGTACTGGCCTATCAGCGGCCCTGTCCGGACCCATGAACTTCCCTTGTGGGTCCACAAACTCATACTGTCCGTCTACAATCGAGTTCGAGTTTAACACTTGTGTCCCGGCAAGGTTCTTTCCTTCCAACTTGCGCCTGTCCCTGGACCGTTTACAGGGTCTGTTTGGGGCAGTAAAAGCCATGTTGGGTCAAGGGCTGAATGTCCCAGTTCTGACTTAGGAACGTTTTCAGGGTTTTTACTCAAACCTGTTTACAGTCCCAAAGAAGGAAGGCAAGGTGCGTCCAATCCTGGACCTCAAGGCACTGAACTGCTTTGTGTGGGTACAGAAGTTCAGGATGGAGTCCATTTGCATGGTGGGGGCATCCCTGTACCAGGGGTATTTTCTTGCCTCTATCGACATCAAAGATGCTTACCTTCACATTCCAATATGTGCCAGTCACCAGCTCTTCCTCCACTTTGCTGTGGGAGAGGAGCATTATCGGTTTGTGGCGTTACCCTTTGGTCTTGTGTCTGCTCCTCGGGTCTTCGCAAGTGTTGTTCCCGGTGCTAGCATTGTTACGCCAACAGGGGATTGTGGTACTGGCTACTTGGACAACCTTCTTCTGCGAGCAGAGTCTCCTATTGCTCTGGGGGAAAACCTGGAAATCACCATACGAACTCTGAATGGAGTTCGGCTGGATTCTGAATTTTTAGAAGTGTGCTCTGGTTCCGTCCACAAAGCTTATATGGGTCGGACTCTGGACTCGACCTTAGCCAGAGTTCTCCTTCCTCTGGGCAAACTCCAAAAATTGCAGGCTGCAATTCGCTTCCTGCTGTCCAGCAGATGGTCATCCCTCCTGCTGTCCAGCAGAGGGTCATCCCGCCAGACTTGCATGTGGGTGCTGGGCCTGATGGTGTCTACCTTCGAGGCGGTTCCATTTCCACAGTTCCATACGAGGTCCCTGCAAAGGGAGATTCTGGCCAAATGGAACAAGACTCCGCAGTCTCTGGACAATCAGATCTGGCTGAGCCAGGGAACTAAGGAGTCCCTGATATAGTGGCTTCATGCTTCGGCTGGAAAAATCCTTCCTCCCCTTGTATTGGACAGTGGTCACTATAGATGCCAGCCTTTCTGGCTGGGGAGGCGTCCTTGGTAACAATTCTGCTCAGGGGATCTGGACACTGGAAGAGTCCAGACTACCGATCAATGTCTCGGAACTCCGAGCGATCAGACTGTGCCTGGACCATTGGACGGATGGTCTTCAGGGATGTCCAGTGCGCGTTCAATTGGTCAATGCCACGGCCGTTGCTTATGTCAATCACCAAGGGGGAGCAAAAAGTGTCCTGGTGTCTGGAGATAGCCTGCATTCTAAGGTGGGCAGAATGGTTTGTTCCAGCCCTCCACCGTACACAGTGTGGTCGGCGGGGCATCGCCGAGGTGGATCTGTTGGCGTCGTTGCTCAACAGGTGGAGGTTTATGGCTTGGTCACAGGATCTTCTGGCGTTCGCCACAGACGCGCTGGTGGCCCCGAGGGGTCCTTGTCTGATTTTACGCCTTTCCTCCTCTCAAGCTTCTGCGAAGACTTCTACACAGGATTGAGGCAGAATGGATTTCGGTCATCTTTGTGGCTCCGGACTGGCCTCGCTGTGCTTGGTACGTCGATCTGGTGTGGCTGGTCGCCGACGTTCTTTGGAAGCTTCCTCTCAGGGAGGATCTTCTGTCCCAAGGACCAATCTTCCATCCTGCTTTACAGTCGCTGGCTTTGAAGGCTTGGCTGGCCTCGTCTGGCTTGGTACGCCGATCTGATGTGGCTGGTCGCTGACGTTCCTTAGAAGCTTCCTCTCCTATCCCAAGGACCAATCTTCCATCCTGCTTTACAGTCGCTGGCTTTGAAGGCTTGGCTGTTGAACGCCAGGTGCTAATGAATAGAGGTTTATCTGAGTCAGTGATTCCAACACTGTTAAAAGCTAGGAAATCTACTACTAGGAAGACCTACCATCGTACGTGGAAGACATACACTGCCTGATGTGAGTCTCTCGAGGTTCATCCTCACTTATTCTCGGTGGCTCAAATCATGACCTTCCTTCGACGGGCGGTTGAACAGAAATTGGCCTCGTACCGTCAAGGGAGAGGTGTTGACTTTGGCGGGAGTCTTCCAGCGACCCTTGGCCACTTTCCCTGGTGCGTACCTTTCTTCAGGGTGTCCGGCATTTGTTTCCTCCAGTGCGGTCTCCGTTGCTGCCTTGGGACCTCAATTTGGTGCTTTCGGTCCTCCAGAAGCCTCCCTTTGAGAATCTTCGGGAGATTCCATTGCTTACACTGCCTCAGAAGGTGGCTTTTTTTTAGTGGCTATCACCTCTGCGTGCAGGGTGTCGGAATTGGTGGTGCTTTCCTGCCGTTCGCCTCATTTGGTGGTCCACAGAGATAAAGTGGTGATTCGACCTAGTCAGTCGTTTCTTCCTAAGATGGTTTCTGATTTTCATCTGAATTAACAGTGTGCAGCCTTCTCTGTCCTAGGCCCAAGCATCCTCTGGAATTGCCTTGCATTCTCTGGATGTGGTTCGGGCTATTAGGGTTTACCTAGTGACTACTGAATCTTTCAGGAGTCCAGACTTTGTCCTTACGGAAGGACTTAGAAAGGGATTGGGTGCGTCTGCTGTGACCATTTTCCAGATGGATCAGGCAGACGGTGGTACAGGCTTTTTCACTGAAGGGTCAGGTTCCACCTTTCCCTGTAAAGGTGCATTCTACTAGGGCGCCGAGTGCTTCTTGGGCTTTTCGCCATCAGGCGTCAATGGTACAAGTTTGCAAAGCGGCAAATTGGTCGTCTGTGATCTCTTTGAGGGTGTATGTTCTAGGTGAGCTCCAGTTGTTCCTGGTTGAGCTCCATGTTCACTGGTTGGCGAAAGTTCTAGCCTTTTGGGAATTACATTCTTTTTTGCGTTTTTTTTTTTTTTTTTCCCACCCCTCATGCAAATACTTGTTTGGGACATCCCAATGGTCAAGAATTTAATGAAGCTGCGTCTGTCAATGAATGATAGAGAACTGGATTTTTGACTTACTATAAAATACTTTTCTCTGAAGTTCATTGACAGACGCAGCACCCTCCCCTCTAACTTGCGTGGGTTGGGATTTTTCCTCTAAACGCTGCTTTCAATGAAACTGAAGCCTATAGCAGAGTGTGTGGGTGTATGCCTGCAGGGACGGCCCCATAGGTGTGGTAAAGATTTTTCCTGCCCAGTGTTCTACTTCTGTAGGGGGAAAGCATAACCCAATGGTCAAGAATTATATGGAGCTGCCTCTGTTAATGAGCTTCAGAGAAAAGGATTTTACTGTAATTTCTCTGATCATTGACGGACACAGCACCCCACCCCTCTGTGGAGTTGTATTTCTTCTGACACTGCTTGTAACAAAACTGAGTACCTATAGCAGAGAGAGGGAGTATACTCCCTGGGACTGCCTATAGGCATAGCCAGACCTATTTTCCGCCTAGTATCTTACTCCTGTAGAGTTCAGTATAACCCAATGGTTAAGAAGATCAGGAGCTGTGTCCGTCAACATCAGAGAAATTGATTTTACAGTAAGTCTAAAATCCAATTTTTTCAGAGGCTGCTAGGGACCATTGAACAATGGCAGATTGATGTCCCATCTGATAATGCTTGCATAGTTCCAAGGCCAAGACTGTTTGATGCATAAGCGAAGGAGTTTCTACAAAGGCTGTTTTTTTTATTTTTTATCTATAAACCTCTTTTTGGGAAAGATTAATACGGATAAATGAAATGTTGTTAGACTTTGTGTGACTTGTACAGTCATGGACAAAAATATTGGTACCCCTATATTTTTGTCAGATAATGCACCACTTTGCCCAGAAAATTGTTTCAATTGCGAATTCCCATGTTTAATTTTTTTTTTTTTATTTGTTTTGGTATGACACAAAGAAGTGGAGAAACAAAAAGCCAAATCAAAACATTCCACATAAACTCCAAAAATGGACTGGACTAAATTGGCACCTTCTCAAAATTGGAAGAAATAATTGCATTCCAAGTTTGTGATGCTCCTGTAGTTTGTAAAATCACCTGAATCCATTAACAGGTGCTGACCATATAGAAATCACACTGGCAACCAGTTAAAATGCTGAAAAAATGTACTCCACCTTTCTGTTGTGTCTGTGTGCCACATGGAGAAGAGGAAAGAGCAAATATTTGTCCGAACATTTGAGCATAAAATTGTGGAAAAGCATGGACAATCTCAAGGTTACAGGTCCATCTCCATAGATCCTAATGTTCCTGCGTCTACTGTGCACAACATTGTCAAGAACTTTACAACCCATGGCACTGTAGCTAATCTCCCTGGACGTGGATGAAAGAGGAAAAACTGTTTAAAGATTGCAACAAAGGATTATTCGAATGGTGGATAAACAACCTCAATCCACTTCCAAACAAATTCAAGCTGACCTTTAGGCACAGGATACAACTGTGTCAGGTTGCACTATACGTCGCCATCTAAATGAAAAGGAACGTTATGGTAGGGGACCCAGGAGGACCCCACTGCTGATAGAGAAACATAAATAAATTCAGACAGGAGTTTGCCAAAACCTACCTGAGGAATCCAAAATCCTTTTGGTAGAATTTGCTGTGGATAGACGAAACAAATTGCAGCAATTTGGTATCATTCTGCTGTTTTCAGAAAAGAAAAAATGAGACCTTTAAAGATAATAGTCTCTTCAGTCACTGATGTTTTGGAGTTGTTTTGCTGCTTCAGGCACTGGATGTCTTGACTGTGTGCATGATATTATGAAATCTGAAGACTACCAAATAATTGAGTGCAATGTAGGGCCAAGTGTCAGAAAGTTGGGTCTCCGTCAGAGGTCATGGGTCTTACGGCAGGACAAGGGCCTGAAGCACATGTCAAAAGGCACCCAGAAATGGTTTAGGACAAAGCGATGGAGAGTACTAAACTGGCCAGCGGTGAGTCCAGATCGAAATCCCATAGAGCAATAGAGCACCATTGGAGAGATCTCAAAACAGCAGTTGGGAAAAGGAACCCTTCCAGTCTTGGATACCTGGAGCAGTTGGCGAAAGAGTGGTCTAAAATTCCAGTAGAGCGGTGTAAAACTCATTGATGGTTGCAGGAAGTGTTTGATTTCAGTTATTTTTTCCAAGGGGTGTGCTACCAAATATTATATTGAAGTCTATTTTTGGAGTTGTGTGGAATGTCAGATTTGGCTTTTTGTTTCTCCACTTTTTTGTTTCATACCAATACAAACAAAAGAAAAAAACACGAGCATATCTAAACATTTGTAATTGCAACAATTTTCTGGGTGAAGTGGTGCATTATCTGACAAAGGCAGGGGCAGGGGTGCCCATATTTATTTATCGCACATCACGGCACACAGAGCAGCTATATTCATTACTATCTGGGTTGTACGCCACCTATAGGTGAGTGGACACTGGCAACCAACGAGACAGGAAGTCCCCCTCTATATAACCCCTCCCATACAGGAAGTACCTTAATTTTTTCGCCAGTGTCTTAGAGGCGATGGTCAGGTTTGAAAAAGGTCTCCACATTTTTAAAGAAAGAAGTTTGTGTTACAAACCCTGTTAAGATCTCTGGATCTAAGGGGATTTGTAAGATCTCTGGATCTAAGGGGATTGGTAATCAGATCATCTGAAAGTGGAAGACTAAAAGGATGGTACCGGAGCCTCGGTGAAGGAAAAACGAGGCATTGGCTGTAATGCGACCTTATTTGGCGCTGGACCCTGGGATCCGGACCCTTGGTAAAACCAAACTCCAAAGGTGTTCCAGCAGGGTGCTCTACAAGTCCAAGGGAATGGCCCAAAAATCAAGGGGATCCCGGTCCTTGAAGGTCTTCAAGTGACAGGACCCGCCGTGATGGGTGAAGATTGGATTCTTGTTATAGGCAGAATCCTGCAGCGGGAATGGTAAGTTCACTTTAAAAATGATGTTGCACTGTTACCTTCCGATTTAGCAGATGCAGGGTGCCACGGTTTATGTCTCCTCTTGGGGCAGTGTGTGTATTCACTGGTGACAAGCATAACTTGGATGCCTTTCAGCTGCTCCTAAAACTGTTGCTTGGCATACAGGAGCAGGCACTAAAGGTTCTGTTACCTGATGCATGGCAAAAGTCAGCATGTCCTTAGCAAGTGATCGCACGCAAGTTATGCTTTTTAAGTGCAGGTGGAATGGGAGCAGGGCTGGCCCAAGACATTGTGCTCCCTGGGTCCAAAAATAAATGCTGCCTCCCCCCCCCCCAAAAAAAAATAAAAAAAAATCATGCCCACCAAAAGGCACACATTTTATTTTATATCATGAGAATTAAAACTAAAATTAAATTTATCAGGAAGTCAGATTTATTATTATTATATGACATACCAATTATATTCAATTTCAAACCACAAACTTTAGTTTGTCTGAATGTCTGACATTGCGCACACCCTCCGCCTCCTCATACTCAGTTTGCACTACGGGTGGCAGTATGAGATGGGAAATGCAAACTGTAAAGCGTTGCAAACTGATGACACACAAAACTGCTGGGAAAAAAATCTTGGGCATCATTTTGCTGCCCCTCTCAAAGTGCTGCCTGGGTCCAATGGACCCAGTGGGACCCATGGTAGGGCCGGCCCTAAATGGGAGGGGCGTGTCCGTGACGCATTGGCGTGCACGTGGTTTGCGAGTGTGTCGTAGCATGCCGCACATGTGCAGGAAACAGCGCAGCATTTTATGAAGTGTTACCGGTGGCGCAAGCTTTTTTCAGAAGCTGGATGGGACACCGAACAGGGGCAGCTGGGGCATGAGTCACTGTGGGTGCATGTTTACAGGCACGGACAGGTTCTGCTACTTTGGGGATAACTGTGCTGGGTGTGGAAAGCTTTTAGCCTGGCACAAGTCTTGAGTACATTAAAGTTAGTACCTCAATTTTTTCCTTACATAAAGCTATGTCCTCCCGTAAGAGGTGGGGGGGGGAGCAGGAAGGGCTTCTTAGTGTGCCTCCGTCATGATTTGAAGATCTTAGCCATGTTTCCGCTGTGTTTACTTGCATCAACTTTAGCCAGCCTTGAGAGCAAAATTGCTGCCATGATTGCTTCAGAGTCACAAGGAGCGAGAAAATGTGGTAGAAAATGTGGTAGCGCACGCCCCCTTGTTTTAGTTCAGGAATGGGCAGAGGATGTGGAAGAAGTAGCTGTAAATGGCTTAGAATAAGGCCAAGCAGAGGATTCCACTTCTGGGGAGTTGGGGTCTGAGGAGCCATTCTCGGCATCACTATCCCAGACATTATTTAGTCTTAGCACTGAAATGGTTGGGTCTGAATTAAAATGACCTCCCTTAGAGATTTCTGAAGTCTTTCTCCTCATTAGGCTCATTACACCCTCAGGCTTTCGCTATCGTCCATTGACAGACGCAGCCTCCATCTTCATTAGCTGAATGGGTTATGCTGCCGCCTGCAGGAGTAGTCTAGGCAGGAAAAGTTTAAATGTACACGGCCACGTGGCTGTCCCCACACACCCTCTGCTCAGCAAACCAGTTTTTCTGCCTAAATAAGGCATAGGACCTAGGTTTCCTGCTGGGACTTCAGCCTCAGTTTTTTATTCTTTTCAGAATTTTTCAGGGGGATCCTCCTTGTGATCTGCAAGCAATGCCAGCTGGGGTTTCACACTGGATAATCTAGATCCTTATGGTCCCCCCAGCCTGGCCTACGAGCGTGAGCAGGTTATAGTCCCGCACTAGGCCGTGCCCCTTTCCGTGTGGGGACGAGCCTGCGAGCGGATACATCGCCAGGACGCGACAATCTGGAGCGCCCTGAGTCGCAGCGTCCCCTCGGTTGGCAGCACCCCCACTTACATGGTCTAGTGAGTAAATGTGCCCCCCCCCCTCTTGCCCTTGGTGGTCTTGGGGGGGATGTGGGTCCTCCTCTGGGGATAATAGGACCTGTACTTCCTAAATGATCCCCTGGCCTGTCAGGTACCCGGCATATGTGCCCTGTCTCCCTCTCCTGCCCCCGCAGGGGGCTTTATAACTGGGGCGCCTAGTGTCCTGAGGGGGATGGCAATAGTACCTTGTTGCTTGCTGGGTCGTCTTGTAGATCCTTGAGGCCTTCGTTGTGGGGGTCCCTGGCCGCATGGCGAGCCGCCATCGTAAATGTGGGCAATGTGTATATTTTTCCCATTGACTTGTATGGGGCAGCCATTTTCCCTGAGCTTCCTATTAAAATGCATTGGCAACTATTTATGTGAAGGCCTATTGCACTGCACTAGCAGGGTGACCTTTTACATCCAGGCCGAGGTCACTTCCTTTGATTCTTCTTCCTGCTGCAGGCTGTTCAGGAGGGTCCTCTCTGGAGGTGGTACAGTATTGGGGTCCTTGCGGGCATATCCCTGCACACTCTGCTGTTTATATTTAAGGGGGAATCTGCGATCGGCGGTGGGAACTGCGATTGGCACGTTTTAACGTGACAGTACTCGGTTTTTCTGTAACTTTGAATATGGAGTCCCAGGCTGTAATTTCACCCTCAGACCCACTTTTGTGTGGCTCCCGGACAGTCCGGATCACTGTCGCTAGCCGAGATTGCCTGGCTCTGGAAAGCCTGGCAACAAAAGTTGATTTTGTCATGAAAAAGGTTAATACCCGACAAAAGGCCACTGCCTTCTCCATATTTGGTGCAGTCCTCTGATTCAGAGGCTGATGTGGTCGCCACAAACGCCCCCCTACCTGAAGGGTCGCTGTCCTCGCAGTCAGATGGTGAAGAGGACCTGTCTTCTGCTACAGCGCGGGAATGTGCTTTGGCGAAAGCCCTGATTATTTCAGTGAGGGAAACTTTAAAATTGGTGGTTGAGCCCACGCCGGCAGGGACACGGGTGGCCTTTGGCTCCCGCAAGACACAAAAGTCATGCAAGGTTTTTCCCTGTTCCCGAGACTTTTCATGATATTGTGAATGACCAGTGGCAGTGCATAAATCACGTGCTAGTTGTGCACAAACGCTTTAAACGCCGGTATCCTTTTGCTGATACGGTCTCCAACTGTTGGACGGTGCCACCTAAGGTGGACCACCCCATTTCCAGGTTGAACAAATCTACCATTGTGCTGTGGAAGATTCTCCGGTTTTTACGGATCCGGTGGACAGGCGGGTGGAATACCTTTCCCTCTTCACGTGTTGGCGGCTTCCATTTTGGAAGACCGCTTTGTGTCTGTTTTGGTATCACAGACAGTTATGGAAGGGTTTAGGGTTCTGAAAGGGAACTTGGACCCTGACGTGGTTCCCCCAGAACTGATGGAACTTGTGGACCAGATGGCTCAGGCCCTGGTGTTCCTGTGTGATGTGTCCCTGGATGCGGGTCCCCTGGTGGCCAGAGTTTCGGCTGTGGGGATTGCCCTATGGCGCATGGTTTGGCTGAAGAGCTGGTCGGCTGACCAGGCTTCCAAGAAAGCCCTGACAGGTCTCCCTTTTACTGGGAGAGCATTTGTTTGGTGACTCACTGGATGAGTTGATCAAGGTTCTGACTGGCAGGAAGAGTACTCTTCTTCCTCAGTCCTCTAAAGGTAAGAAACCACGTGCTAAGCGGGGTCCTTCCTTTACTGCTCATAGACGGTTTTTACGTGCTCCCGAGGCGCAAGAAAAAGGTAAGCCTTTCAGAGCTTCTGGAGGGTCTAAGAAACGCTGGGGCAAGTCCTCTTCAGCATGAAGTGGCGCCCTCACCCGTTTCTGGGGTGGGGGGACATCTGCGCTTCTTTCAGGAACCCTGGACTTCCTTATTTCAAGACAAATGGATTCGCAAACGGATTTGTTCCGGGTAGAAAGGAGGGCAAGGTGCGTCCAGTCCTAGATCTCAAGGCTCTCAACTGCTTTGTGCGGTTGCAGAAGTTTCGAATGGAGTCCATTCGGTCGGTGGTGGCATCCTTGAATCAAGGGTATTTTCTGGCCTCCATCTATATCAAGCATTTTCAGTCTGTGGCATTACCCTTTGGTCTCGCCTCCACTCCCAGAGTACAAAGGTCCTGGCCCCTGTGCTGGCCTTGTTACGTTAGAGAGGAATCTCAATTATGGGATATCTGGACGATCTCCTGTTGCGAGCAGACCCTCATTCGGATCTGTTGGACAACATCTTACAGTTCAGACCCTTCAAGAATTTGGGTGAACGATCAATTTCAAGAAATCTGCTCCATCGACATTGTACGGGTCACTTATCTGGGGCTGACTCTCTACTCCGCACTTGCGAGGGTCTTTCTCCCCTTGGACAAACCTCAGAAGTTGCAAAGGACAATCAGGTTGCTGATGGAAGCCGATCAGTCCTCCCTGCGGGCCTGCATGAGGGCCCTGGGTCTGATGGTGTCGACCTTCGAAGCGGTCCCATTTGCTCAGTCTAATTCCAAGCCTCTGCAAAAAGAGATTTTGGCAAAATGGAACAGAGACCCTCGGTCATTGGACCGGAAGATTTGTTTGAGTCATCTCACGTAGTCGACCCTATTCTGGTGGATCCAGTCTTCTGCTTTGTGTCAGGGCAAGTCTGGACGGTGCCAGCCTGTCAGGCTGGGGTGGAGTGCTGGGGAAGCTCTGTGCCCAAAGGACTTGGGCGCCAGAAGAGTCCTCCTTGCTGATCAACATTCTGGCACTCAGAGTGATAAAGCTTTGCCTGTTACCCTGGACGAGCCAGCTGTGCGGTTCTCCAATTCGTTTACAGCCGGACAATGCCACGGCTGTGGCTTACATCAATCCTCAAGGGGGCGCCAATTGTGTCCTGGTAGCCAAGGAGGTGGCCGAGTTTCTGGTTTGGGCAGAAGCCAATGTTCCAGCTCTTTCTGCAGTCCACATGTGGAATGGTCCCTTCATCTGGTGGTGTTTCACCTCCTGTGTGCCCGGAGGGGGACTCCAGAGGTGGATCTGTTTGCATCTCGGCTCAACAGAAAGGTTCCAAGGTTTGTGGCCAGGTCTGGGGATCCTCTGGCCGATGCCACAGATACTCTGGTGGCTCCTTGGAGCCAGTATCGGCTGATTTAAGCCTTCCCTCCGCTCGTACTCCTGCCAAGGTTTCTTCGCCGGGTGAAGGTGGAAGGCATTCCGGTCGTTCTGTTGGCACCAGACTGGCCTCGGTGATCTTGGTACGCCGACCTGGTAAAAATGGTCGTAGATCCTCCATGGAGACTTCCTCTGCGGGAAGATCTGCTGTCTCATGGACCGATCTTCCATCCTGCTTTACGGTGGCTGGCTTTAATGGCTTGGCTGTTAAAAGCAAGGTGTTAAGGGATAGAGGCCTTTCTGACCCTGTGATTCCTACCCTTCTGAAGGCCAGGAAGTCGACGTCCAGAAAGATCTATCATCGTACGTGAAAATCATACATTTCATGATGTGAATCGCTGCAATTACACCCTCGCTTGTTTTCTATAGCTAGGGTTTTGGCCTTTTTACAAAAAGGGGTTGAGCAGCACCCCGCGTTGGGCACTATCAAGGGTCAGGTGTCGTTGGCTAATAGCTTTATTCGCACTTTTATTCAGGAGGTGCGTCATCTGGCTCCGAGGAGATCCCCATTACCCCCGTGGGATTTCAATCTGTTTTTTTCTGTTCTTCAAAAGCCTCCTTTTGAGAATATTAGGGACATTCCTCTGCTTTCCTTGTCGCAGAAGGTTGCCTTCCTAGTGGCTATTACTTCTGCTCACAGAGTATCTGAATTGGCAGCGCTGTTCTGTCCACCTTATTTGGTGGTCAACAAGGATAAAGTGGTTCTCCGACCTAATCTGTCCACCTTATTTGGTGGTCAACAAGGATAAAGTGGTTCTCCGACCTAATCTGTCTTTTCTCCCTAAGGTGGTGTTGGATTTTCATCTTAATGAAGACATTGTGTTGCCTTCTTTATGTCCTAAGCATCCCAAAGAGTTTGCCTTGCACCCTTTGGATGTGGTTCGGGCAATAAAAGTTTATCTGATGGAATCCTTTAGAAAATCGGACCCTTTGTACTTGCAGACGGTCCTTGCAAAGGTTTGGCTGCGTCTGCTGCGACCATTTTAAGGTGAATCAGGCAGACGGTTGTTCAGGCTTATTCATTTAAGGGTCAGGTTCCTCCTTTCCCTGTGAAGGTGCATTCTACTAGAGCGCTGAGTGCCTCTTGGGCTTTTCGCCATCAGGCCTCTGTTGTACAAGTTTGTAAGGCAGCGACTTGGTCGTCTGTGCACACCTTTACAAAATTTTACAAGGTGGATTTGTTGGCCACAAGGTTTTGCAGGCTGCTTTTTCGTAAGAAAATGTTTTCTCTTGCGTCCTCTGACAGTCACAGCCTGTTCATATGTTCTTCACTATTGGGTAATGGTAGGAGCAGGCTAGGTAGTGAAAACTTGACATAAGAGAGTTAAACAAAGGCACACCTTTAGGGGGCTGTACCTCTCGACATTACCCTCAGCCATTCAGTGCTGCTCTTCAGTTTCTTGCTGCCTAGCTTAAGAGTAGGACTAGGTTCCCTGCTGGGACTCCTGTCTCAGTTTTTATTTTTCTTTAAAAATGTTTATTTTTCTCACTCACTATCACTACTTAGTCATGGGCATCCTCCTGGAGAACTACAAGTGACAGCCGGGGCTGGGCCTCGCACTGGATAATCTAGATCCTTATTGTGTCCCAGCCAGGCCATCGAGCGTGCGCAGGTTATTGGCCCGCACAGGCCTCGCCCCGATGGTGCCCCCGACGGATGGGGATGAGCCTGCGGAGAGATTTTTCTTTGCCGGGACGTCTCAACTCTGGAACGCCCTGTGTTGCAGCGTCCCCCCCTTGGCTGACGGCACCCCCACTCAGGGTGGGAGGTGGTCCGTATCGGAGCGGAGTCCGTGGTATGGTGAGTGATGCTACCCCCCGTGTCCCTGGGACAGTTATGAGGGGGAGTTATGTGGGCCCACTCCTTTGGGGATGTCAGAACATGTGGTCTCTGTAGTGCCCCCCCCCCGGCCGGTTTGGACGGTCCCTACCTCCCTGCCCCCTGTGGGGGGCACTCTGCGATAAATGCTGCATGGGGGGCCGGGTCTTCTTACCTTGTCCTGGGGGTCCTCCTGGTGGATTCCCGCGGTGACCAGGTCCTGGTTTCCTGAAAAATCAGCGGCGTTTGTTTGTCACAATTTTGGGTGAGGGCAGCCTGGCTGACTAACTGTAAGGGCAGCAGCCATTTTTTTTTTGGGCTGTATTGGCGCCCATACATACACACACACACACACACACACACACACACACATATATATATATATATATATATATATATATATATATATAATATAATATAATTTTAAGTACTGCCAAAAATTGAGTCCTGGTTGAACTATGCCCCCATTGGTCTGTTTTGTGCTTCTGGTGCATGCTCAGCTTCTGTACCTGCAGCAAAATTGCTACTTTGGCGTCACAAAGGATGTCTCTGTGTGCTGTTCTGAACCGGCCCCTGCCCTCTCAGTCTATCTGATTCAGAGCCTACTATGGTTGCCACGGACAACGCCCCCTCTGCGGGGTTCCAGTACGCACAATCAGAAGGGGAGGTGGAGGAGTCCTCCGCCGCAGCGCGGGAATGCGCTTTAATTGCACCCGTCAGGGACACGTTGAATATTAGCCCACCCAGTCAGGTAAGCGGGTTTCCTTCGGGTCCAGCAAAACCCAGAAGTCGCGTCAGGGTTTCCCCTGCCCCGAGGAGTTTTTACTATATCGTGAATGAACAGTGGCGATGCGTTAGGCACGTGCTGGCGGTGCCTAAGCGTTTTTTTTTTTTTCAACGCCGCTACCCTTTTGCGGACCTAGTGTCCAATCGCTGGACGGTCACCTAGGGTGGACCACATAGTTTTCCGGTTGAATCATTCTAATAGGTGCGTGGAGTCGCTTTCCCACCGCATGAATGGGTGACGGGCTCCCTCAAGCCTGTTGTTGTGTTTTTTTTTTTTGTTTTTGTTTTTTTTGTTTTTTTTTTTCGCTTCCGTGTTGGTTTCACAGACTGTTATGGAATGGATCAAAGTGCTTAAGCGCAACTTGGTGGCGGAGTCGGTACTCCGACTCTCAATGATCTCGTGGACCAAGATTGCCCAGGCCATGCCTGTGAGAAGCGGCCCTGGACAAAGGTTCCCCCGGTCGCAAGGTTGTCTGCGGTGGGGATTGCACTCAGCTGTATGGTGTGACTAAAGGGCTGGTCGGCTGACCGTGCCTAAAAAAAAAACATGTCCGAGATCCCCCTAGGGGGAATGTTTTTTTTGGGGACTCCTTGGATAACAATGTCAAGGGTCGTATTGGGTAAGAGTAAACTCCTGCCCCAAGCCGCAGAGGTCTGGCCTCCATCGACTTAAAGGATGCGTATCTGCACATCCCGATCGGCGAGGGTCACCAGCGTTACCTCCGCTTCGCAGTGGCAGAGGACCACTTTCAGTTTGTGGCTATACCCTTTGGTCTAGCTCCTGGCTCTGCTGCGCAAGAGGGCGATTGTGGTCCTCGGTTATTTGGCCAACCTCCTGTTGAGGGCTAGCCCGTGTGCCACGGTTCAGACGCTCCAGGAGTTCGGGTGGACCATCACTTTCCAGAAGTCGGCGCTGACCCTCGCCTGATTGGAAAAAAGAGTTTGTTGGGCGCTAATGCTGGGAAGTTGGTCCCCAATTCAAAAGTCTTGATGGAGGAAGACAATCAGGACAAACGCCAGACTTCTGTGATGCACAATAGCACTATGCTGGCATCCAGGGCAGCTCTAACAGGTGAAGCGAATCCCGCTGACAACAAAAGAAGAAAAAGGCGCAGCTGAATGCAAGGTGACTTTATTGTACAATTGATGCACAAACTCCCATGGAATCGCATGAAATTCTGTGCGCGTCCTCCAGGCTCTTCAGTCACTTCCCGGTGTGTTGCGCTTTCATCCGATGAGCGCGATGGAAAAGAAACCAATGGAAGGAACGAGATGGAACCGAGGCCGCTGTGATCCGCAGGCCTCACGAATGGACCGTACAGACGTGATGTGTTTCGGAGTATGCGTACAGCGCTCCATCAGACGAGTGGAGAAGCCGACGTAATGCCGGGCATTTAAAGAACAGTGGCGGAAGTGGCCGTGAAAGCCGAGGGGCAGGTCGCTAAACACCAGAAAGAGCCCCAAGGCTCCAGACACTGCAACATCACTGGTATATAAAGACATATGACTGGTAATAAAATTACATTGCAGATGGATAAAATGTAAAAAAAACATAAGCAGACATCATTCTAAACCTGCAAAAAACAAGAACGATGCTGCTAGAATATACAAGGAATAAAATGGTAAAACAGTACATAATTAATATACTAAAATACCCATCATATGGCAGTAACTGTAAAAATTATTTAAAATTATTTAAAAAAACACATAAAAAAGATAATACCACTCAAATTTACAGAATAGTATTAATATCGACCTCCTCATTCAATCCTCCTGGTGAGAGAACATCCAGGGCATATATCCAGTATGTTTCTCTCTGACAGAGTCGCTTGAACCTCTCTGCCACAGGGAGACCCTTCTGAACTGATTCAATGACCCACACCCGCAGGCCGTTGGTGGATTTGGCATGATGACGGAGGAAGTGTCTTGGGACACTATGTCCTTTCCCTCTTTTAATGTACCGCCTGTGTTGACCAAAGTGTGCCCGCAATGCACGTGTGGTTCTACCCACATGGTGTAGGCCACATGGGCATGACAGGCAATAGACCTCAAAATCAGACGAACACGTATGGAACTTGTTGATCTCATACGTAGTTCCCTTGATAGTGAAGTCCTTTAGGCCATGTGTGACAAACTGGCAGGTGAGGCACAGTCGTTTACGGCATTGGTACATGCCTGTGGTGTTAAAAAAAATTGCAAGGAAGGCGACTGGTATTTTTTTAGTTTTTTAATTTGCTGGGTGCAATTTTTGCTTTAATGCTTGTAGCCTTCCTATATGTAAACTTGGGTTTGTTGGGTAACTGTGACTTAATATGTGGATCCTAAAGTAATAGTGACCAATGTTTCAAAACCACTTGTTCCATTTGACGGTGGCGATTGTGGAACTGTGTGGTGAATCTAAGGTCTGTGTTGTCCTCCCTTTTGGTTCTTATGAATTGCATGTGGTGGCATGACATAATGGGAGTATGCTTGCTCAATAAGGACCAAGGGATGGCCTTTTTCCAAAAACTTTTCCTTTAGGATTTCACCTTGTTCTTTATAATCGTCAACTTTTGTGCAATTGTGTCTTTTCGGAATGTTGTTGAGCCAACGTGGATGGTGACAACTTTTATAATGTAGGAAAAAAATTCCCGCTGTAGGTTTTGTGTAATTTCTCACTAACAATTGCTGGTTTTCATGATATAGGTCCAAGTCCAAAATTGCTAGATGATTTTTATCAACTACCGAAGTAAAACTAAGGCTCATGTCATTATTACAGTGGGCTATAAAATCGTCAACTAGGGGGGGCCTCTCCATCCCAAATCAGGATATCGTCGATGTATCTGCCAAAAAATACTATATGTGGGGTATAGGGATTATTTTTCAGATATAGCAGGTTTCCCAATATCCCATCGTAAGGTTAGCATACGACGGGGCAAAATTGGCACCCATGGCTGTACCATTTATCTGTAAATATTCCTCATTGAACATAAAGTAGTTGTGTCTGTGTGTGAGGCAAAAGTATGTATACTACTATTAGAGTATTAGGTATTAAAGTATGTCAAAAGTGGTTACAAACAATTTTTACATGAACTTTTTAACATTGAGGAAATATATTTTGCACTGATATGTATTTGAACTTGAATTATCAGAAGTATATTTGAGGTTTTTTTTTATTGTTTTTTGTAGTGCTATACAGTATACTGTAGTTACATTGTAATAAAGATTACAGTTAATATGGGTTTTTCCCCCATCTAAAGTTATAATTGTTGCTAATTTTTTGTTTTCATTTTCTAGGATGCTCATTTTATTTACTCCTTTAGTCCCGTTGCTGGCCCAAACAAACTTTTTATTAGACTCTCCGAGGTACCAACTGCAAAGGTGGGTTGTTGTGTTTGGGCAGGTTTTACCAATTTGTAAATGACTGTAAGATGGATTCATAGAAATAAATGAAACCTTGCAAAATAAAAGTGCCTTCTCCAACTTTCTGCTTCTTTATGGATGATATAGAGCACATTCTTTAAATGTTCCAGGCCTGCTATCTCGTATGTTTTATGGAGAGGTTCCAACAGGTGTGACTTATACACCTCACTGGAAATTGAGAAATGTATATACAGGTCCATCTCATTAAAAATATGAATGCCATCAAAAAATTAATTTATTTCAGTAATTCAATTCATATAGATGCTTTACACAGTGATAAATTTCAAGCATTTTTCTTTTCATTTTGATTATGGCTTACAGCTAGTGAAAACCCAAAATTCAGTATCTCTGAAAATGTGAATATTACGTAAGTACAATAAAAAAAGTATTTTCTTTCGTTCATTGAAAGACACAGCTCCAGAATCTTCTTGACCATTGGGTTATGCTGCCCCCTACAAGAGTAGGACACTAGGCAGGAAAAAAACTTTACCATGCCTATGGGGCAGTCCCAGGGGATATACCCCACTGGACAGGGGCTGGTCTGCAAGTTAAACGTCTCACGAGGGCGCATACGACCTGGTCCCGGCCTGAGTCGCAGCGTGCCTCCTTCTGGCCTGTAGTACCCCCATTCCGATAATGGTGCGGTGGTCTGCCTGGAGCGGTGCCCCCTGGTTCCATGGTATGGTAAGTTGTGTCGCCCCCCCCCCCCCCCCCCAATGTCAGACCACCCCGTCTACCCACACTGTGGCCATTTTCTAGTGGTTTCCCGTTGAATAGAGCGGTGCCCATGTTTTTGGAGCCTTACGGGCAGTAATTGCGGCGGTGGACTTCTAGTTTTAACTCCTGGACTTTCTCTTTCTCTCTGATCATCGCATTATGTGCAGCATCTGGCACTCTGCTCTGTGCCTGACCAGGGTTTGAGAGTTCCTGTGGATGCCTTGCGGCTCTCCCTCTCTCTGCTATATAGCAGCTGCTGGTTGTGCTGGGACCTGTGGGGTCTCTGGCGCCGCGGTTTGGCGTCACTGTTTCTCATTTTTGCCTCTATGATTCCCCTGGTTAACCGTGGAGTCCCTGGAGCACATTTCACCACCTGATCCACTCGGAGGCGGGGGGGGGAGGCCTTTCTGAGTCCCAGTCCACCCTGTCTGCAATGGCTGTTGCCCTAGAGTCCTTAATGTCCAAGTTTGATATGGTCCTGCATAAACGGACCAGCAAAAAGCATCCCCCCCCCCCTCCTTCACCTGCCTCCTCCTGTCTCTTCATATCCTGAGTCTGATCTGGCCACCGAGGGCACGAGTTGTCCTTCTGGATTTGCGTCCAGGCACTGATAGTGAGGATGATTCCTCTTCTACTACAGCCACGCATATAAAAGCGCTGGTAGATGCATTGACTGTATCGGTGCGGAAAACATAAAAAATGGAGGATGTGACTGCATCCGAGGCCCTGGCCATCTTCGGTACCCGAAAATCCTCAAAAACTGCAAAGGTTTTTCCTTTTCCCGCCTATCTTGACAACATTATCGCGAGTCAGTGGGGTTGCCCTAAACGCAATGTGGCAGTGCCTAAGTGTTTTCGCTAGAAGGTATCCCATTGAAGTGTCCCTGTTAAAGTGGACAGTCCCACCTGTGGAGGATTCTCAGGTTTCCAGGCTTAATAAATCCACTCTAATTCCGGTAGAGGAGTCTCCGGGTTTTAAAGACCCTTTTGATAGGAGAGCGGAGACCTTGGTCCGGCACATGTTCACTATGGCCGGTTCAGTCTTTAGGCCGGTGTTCACCATTGCCTTGGTGTGCCAGACCTTGACTAAATGAGTGAAGCTTTTGCGCCAGGATCTGGAGAGGGGAACAGCTTCCCCCTGCCTTGCGGAGCTGGCGGATTAGTTCGTCCAGGGCTTGCAGTTTGTGATGCCTCTCTGGATTCGGCTCCCTTTGTTTCTAGGCTGTTCCTGACAGCAGTGGTCCTAAGGCACATGATATGGCTGAAATTCTGGTCTGTGGACCAAGCTTCCAAGAAGGCCTTATCGGATCTCCCCTTTGTCGGTGATCGTCCGTTTGGGTCTTCCCTGGATTAAATCATTAAGGGACTTGCAGGAGGGAAAAGTACTTTCTCTTACGTCCTCCGACAGTCGCCGCCATCTTCATATTCGTCACAATGGGGTATTAGACTTTGCTCCGTAGGAGTAGCTAGGCAACAGAATATGTCAATATTAAAGCTTTTAACATATCCCCACCCCAGGGGGTGGTCCCCTCAGTCTATACCCTCCTGCTTCCTGTTTCATACTTCAGTTTCAATGTCTAGCTTGTCAGGAGTAGCTGGATGTCTCTGTGCTGGGGCATTTTGTCTCAGCCTTTCTCTATTCTTTTTTGATTTTTGTTTGAGTTTTTTCTCTCTCTTTACTTAGCTGTTATTTTTGTCAGCGTTAGTTCTTCTGATGAAGAGGATTCGTACGGGCTGGATCTCGGGCTGATCCCCCTGTTAGCAGGTTGTGGGTCAGTGGCTTCCCAGCCTGCCATCGAGCGTTCAGCCAGGTAACGCTCCTGGCGCAATGAACGACCCATCTCTGTTCGGTGCAGGGATGCTATGGTGAGGTGGCTACCTCACTGGACGCTGTGCGGTTTCTCAACCCCATTTTTGCTGCGTCCTGGATGCGACTCTCCCTGTCACATGTGCAGTGGCTTGTTCGCCTGTGCGGGTTCCCCACGCCATCTAGGAGGTAAGTGTATCTGTGTGGGGACCTGTCTGTCTGGGGGGTGTCAGTCTGGGACTGTGTTACCCTGCCTGTGTTCACACTGTTAAGTTCCCTATCTCTCTGGCTGCATGCTGTGGGCTGCGAGGAGGGGGGGGGATGTGCTGCACTATCTGTGTCAGACTGTGAATGTGTGAACGGCTGTGTGCTGTGGGTCATGTTTTTATCATGTTTGGGGCACATTACAGCGACCGCTGCGGCGGTCCGCCATGTTTTAATACATGTGGTGTGTTTTCTCCACTTCACTTTCATTTTGGCAGCGCTCACTCTGGCCGTATGGTCTCACTGCGGGCGGCCATTTTCTTGTAGCCTTCCATAGGCTTCATAGAGCGCCCTGTGTTGCATAGCTTCCTTTCCCTGGGCGCACTGATCGAGGCAGCAGCGGTGGTCTTTACAGGTTTTTACCTCCCTGTCCCTATTTCCTTGCCTGAGTTGAGTTTTTTCTCCCTGTGGGGGTCAAACTTGTGCTAGTGTGTGTGTGCGGTGGGCAGCGCTCACCGCGCTTGTTTAAGGGGCTGTTAACCCTTTATTCTCCGGCATGGTATTGGGGCAATGGATTCTCAGGAAAGCAAATTTCCTACCACTTGGTGGGGGGGGGGGGGGGTTTGGCTGCGGTTGTGGCTAACATTGCTGCTCAGGTGAATATGCTTGTGGCTGCTCGATCCACAAAACGGCCCAGAGTTTCAATCTCCTCTGATCAGAGGGTGATGGTGATGGGGCTGCTATAGCTAGGGTCTCCTTATCGGGGTCCCGTTCCTCCCTGGATCTTGGGGGTCCGAGGTGGAGGCTGAGGTAGGAGTGGATAATTCTCCCCCTGGCTCGCCTGAAGAGCTTACACTCATGGATGAATTGATTGCTTTTATCAAGCAAACACTGCGTTTACAGGATGAACCATGTCCTCCTGCTGCCCTGGCAGCTTATGGGACGCAGAAAAGACGCATGACATTGCAGGTCTTTCCTTGCACTGATGTTTTTCAGCACGCTGTTAAGGAACAATGGCGCAATATGCGCGAGCCCTTTGCTGTACCAAGTAGGTTCAGGCTGCGTTATCTTTCACGCCCGCTACTGATGAGCGGTGGTGTGTGCCACCTCCGGTGGCTCACGCGGTGGCGGTTTTGAATAAGTCCACTGCGATTCCTGCAGAGGACACCCCGGTGTTCCGGGATGCTACGGACAGGAGGCTGGAGTCTCTTGCCCGTCATACTTACTCTATTACGGGTTCTATGCTAAAGGCTCTATTTGCTTCGCTTATGACAGCCCAGGCTGTCGCGAATTGAACGCAGGTACTCAGGCGCGTCTTGGTGGCTGATTCAGCCTCACCGGCGACATTGGATAGGGTGGATCAAATCCATCATGTATTTGTGTGATGCGGATTTGGATATAGTACCGTTGGCTGCACGTGTTCACAGTGTGGCGGTATTGTCTCGCCGCCTGGTTTGGTTGCAGTGTTGGTCTGTGGACCAATCTTCTCGCAAGACCTTAGCCAATCTGTCCTATGATGGATCTCGCCTTTTTTGGAGAATCCTTGGATACACTGATAAAGGGGATCACGGGTGGTAAGAGCACGCTCTTGCCCCAATCCCGCAAGGCTAAGGTTGCTCATGGTAAGAAGCATGCTTCTTTTAGGCCCTCTCGGGGGTCCTTTCGTGCCTTTCGGGCGCACTAGAAGGGCAAGCCGTTCAAAGGTCAAGGCTCCCAAACGAAGCCGTGGTCAGGTTACCAGAAGTCCAGCCAGTCCGGACCCGCTGCCCATAGCAATGCGGCCTGCAGGGGCGCCCTCACCCAGTTCTGGGGTGGGGGGGACGCTTGCTCGGTTTTTCTTCAACCCTGGTTGGCCCGTGTTCGGGACAGGTGGGTTCAGGAAATCGTTCGTTCTGGCTACAAGATCGAGTTTTCTCTCTCGGCCGGAGAGCAGGGTTTTTTTCCCTCAGGAGGTTTCGGTGCCTCATCTGGACAGATTTCGGGGGTTTTCTCTTCCAATCTGTTCACTGTGCCCAGGAAGGAGGGTACATCCAATTCTGGACTTACAGGCTCTGACCCGCTTTGTGCGGGTTCGCTAGTTCTGCATGGCATCCCTGCGGTCGGTGGTGGCTGCCCTGGTTCCGGGGGAATTTATGGCTTCCATCGATTTGAAGGATGCGTGCCTTCACATCCCATTTTTTCGAGGGTCACCAGAGGTACCTGTGATTCGCCATTGCCGTTGCCTTTTGGTCTCGCTTCGGCTCCACGGTTTTTCACTAAGGTGCTTGCACCCGTTTCTGGTTTGTTGAGAGCCCAGGGCATCCCTGTCCTGGGGTATCTGGGAGATATTCTGGTTCGGTCTGCGACCAGCCAGGGTCTGGAGGAGGACCTGTCCATCACGATGCTGACTCTACAGGAGTTTGGTTGGACGATGGTTTTCCAAAGTCGACGCTGTGTCCGTCGATTCGTCTTCCCTACCTGGGAATGATTCTGGACTCGGTCCGGGCGAAGATCTTCCTACCAGACGACAAACTGAGGTCTCTTCAGGAAGAAGTCAGGTCCCTTAGGGACGTTCCGTGCTCGTCACTCCGGACGCGCTTGAGATGTCTGGGATTGATGGTCTCGGCTTTCGAGACGATTCCCTTCGCCCAGTTTCACACGCAGGGTCTCCAAGCGGAGATCCTGTCCAGGTGGGACGGGCGACCGCAATCTCTGGATCTCCATATTTCGTTGGGCCATCGCACCAGAAGGGATCTTCTGTGGTGGCTCCAGTCCCCGGCGGTGTCGGGGGGCAAGTCTTTGCGTCCTCTCTCATGGACGGTGGTCACCTCAGATGCCAGCCTGTCGGGCTGGGGTGGTGTTCTGGGCGTTCTGTCCGCCCAGGGAACTTGGTCGGAGGAGGTTTCCTCCCTTCCGATCAACATTCTGGAATTGCGTGCGGTGAATCTCTGCCTTCAACGTTGGCCGGACGGGCTTTAGGGCTGTCCGGTTCGGGTGCAGACGGACAATGCCACGGCGGTGGCTTGCGTCAATCGCCAAGGGGGCACCGAGAGAGCCCGAGCGGCTCGGGAAGTGGCCGACATTCTGTCTTGGGCCGAGACACACTTCCCGGCGATATCGGCGGTTCACATTCCGGGGATGGAGAACTGGCAGGCAGATTATCTGAAGCCGACAGTCCCCGGACCAGGGGGAATGGTCCTTCCACCCGGATGTCTTCCAGATGTGGTGCGCGAAGTGGGGTCTTCCGGAGGTAGACCTGTTCGCGTCTCGTCTAAACAGCAAGGTGAAAAGGCTTCGTGGCAAGGCCGCGCGATCCTCGGGCAGACGCGTTGGTAGCTCCGTGGCATCGATACCGACTGATGTATGCGTTTTCACCGTTTCAATGGCTGTCCAGGTTCCTTCGCAGGTTGAACTCGGAACCAGAACACAGTGTTTTTTGTGGCACCGGACTGGCCTCGCCGGTCCTGGTACGCAGACCTCGTGCATTTGGCGGTCGACGCCCCGTGGCGTCTGCCTCTTCGAGAAGATCTCCGGTCTCAAGGGCGGATATTCCATCCTGCTTTACAGTCGCTGGCTTTGACGGCCTGGCTGTTGAGACCGAGGTCCTGAGGGATAGGGGTCTCTCCCCTGAGGTCATTCGCACTTTGATCGACGCGAGGAAATTTTCCTCGGGGAAGGTCTATTACCGTACTTGGAAGGCCTATTTTGCCTGGTGTGAGTCCAGGGGGTTTTCACCTCGCCCGTACTCGGTGTCTAGGGTGTTGTCCTTCCTTCGAAAGGGTGTTGCCAGCGTTTGGCGCTGGCTACGATCGAGGGTCAGGTGTCTGCGATGGCCGTTATCTTTCAACGTCCTCTGGCATCTAACTCCTTGGTTGGCACTTTTGTTCAGGGGCATCTGGTCCCTCCTAGGAGGGTGCCTCTGCCTCCTTGGGACTGGAATCTTGTTCTGTCCGTGTTACTCCATGGTCCTTTTGAACGGATCAGGTAGATCTCGTTGTCTATGTTGTCCAAGAAGGTCAACTTTTTTGGTGGCGATCACTTCAGCTCGCAGTGTGTCGGAGCTGGCAGCTTGTCCTGCAAGTCTCCGTATCTGGTCATTCACTTAGATAAGGTGGTCTTGCGACATAACCCTTCTTTTTTTCTGAAGAGGGTTTCGGAATTTCACCTCATTGAGGACATTGTCTTGCCTTCGCCTTGCGCGAAGTCTAAATATCCAAAGGAGGTGGAGTTGCACTCCTTGGATGTTGTTCGGGCGATTAGGGTTTACCTAAAATCGTCTGAATCGTTTCGCAAGTCGGATTCTTTGTTTGTCCTTCCGGGGGTCCTCGGAAGGGCGTAGCGGCGTCGGCTTCTGCCGCCGCCAATTGGTTCAGACAGGCCATTGAACGGGCCTATGCTTTGCAGGGAAAAGTTTCCCCTATGCCTGTGAAGGCGCACTCTGCCAGATCTCTGAGTACGTCTTGGGCCTGTCGTCATGGGGCTTCTGTGGCCCAGGTGTGTAGGGTGACGATTTGGTCGACCGTGCACACCTTCACTCTATTCTACAGAGGGGAGTTTCAAGCATCCGCAGATGCTTCCTTTGGCCGCAAGGTTCTTAGTGCGGCGGTTCCTTAGGGTCCCTTGTTTTGGACCTTTGGGCTGTTTGGGATTTCTTTTTATCCATGGGTTTTTGTTTTTTCCCTGGGTTATTGCTCCCGTTGAGCAAGTTTTTTCTCATGTTGCCCAGCTGGTTTCCTTCCTTTGGTAAGGTTACTTTCTTTGATGTGGAGACTGCGTTGCCTTTAGGCTCGGCTGCGTTTCCCACCCCTCATGTTTGCACTGCTTTGGGACGTCCCCATTGTGACGAATATGAAGATGGCGGCGACTGTCGGAGGACGTAAGAGAAAACGGAATTTTTGTAAAATCTTACCTGTAAAATTCCTTTCTCTGAGTCCTCCGACAGTCGCCGCCCCCGCCCCTCTTTTGGGGTTTAGGTACTCTACTGAAACTGAAGTATGAAACAGGAAGCAGGAGGGTATAGACTGAGGGGACCACCCCCTGGGGTGGGGATATGTTAAAAACTTTAATATTGACATATTCTGTTGCCTAGCTACTCCTACGGAGCAAAGTCTAATACCCCATTGTGACGAATATGAAGATGGCGGCGACTGTCGGAGGACTCAGAGAAAGGAATTTTACAGGTAAGATTTTACAAAAATTCAGTTTTCCTCCCACAGGCTTCCAGGGGCAATGAGTCTCATCGTAGATGTGGTCCTTTTTTCTGTGCTCTCAAGTGGCCTTTTTGTTCCTCGGGATCTCAGGACAAAGGATTCAAATCGGTTAGGTCTGCCTCCAGAGTTTCCAAGAGACCCTGGCCTGGTAAGCCGGGAGCAGGTCCTTCTAGGCCTGCAAACAAGCCCTCTTCTGCCTAAAAGGGCGCCCTTACACATATTTGGGATGGGTGGACTTCTTCACTTCTTTCTGGACCCGTGGACCTCCCTGATTCAAGACAGGTGGGTCCACGAGCTGATTCCTTCCGGCTAAAAGATCCAATAGCGGTCTTACCCTCCACAGAGGTTTTCTCCTTCCAACCTGCTTTTGTCCCCAGACCGTTTGCGTGGTCGATTTAGGGCAGTACAAGATTTGCTACTGCAACGGGTGATTGTACTAGTTCCAAACTCTGAACATTTTTGGGGTTTTTATTTAAACTGGTTTCCAGGAAGGAAGGCAAAGTTGGTCCTATCCTGGACCTCAAAGCCATGAACCACTTTGTGTGGGTACAGAAGTTCCGAAAGGAGTCCATTCGTACGGTAGTGACATCCCTTCATCAGGGCGAGGAGCATTATCAATTTGTGGCATTACCCTTTGGTCTCACCTCAGTTCCTCGGGTCTTCACGAAAGTGTTGGCCCCTGTGTTAGTATTGTTGCGAAAGCGGGGTATTGTGGATGATCATCTTCTGCGAGCAGAGGCTCTGGCTGCTCTAAAGGAACACCTGGACATCACTGTGCGGACTCTACAGGAGTTCGGTTGGACATTGAATTTCCAGAAGTCTGCTCTGGTTCCGTCCACCAAGTTGGACTACCTGGGTCTAGCCCTGGACTCTGCCTCAGCCAGGGTGATTCTTCCGCTGGACAAGCTCCAGAAGCTGCAGGATGCAATTCGACGTCCAGTAATCGGTTGTCTCTCCCGCAGGGAGAAGCTTTTCGCCATTAGGCATCTGTGCTTCAGGTTTGCAAGGCGGCTACCTGGTCGTCCGTTAACACTTTCACAAAGTTTTACAAGGTGGATGTGCTGGCATCTGCAGATGCCTCTTTTGGCCGCAAAGTTTTGCAGGCTGCCGTTTAAGGTTGTTTGTCTCCCTTGAGGGTGTTTGATGTTTTTTCAGGTTGGTCTCATCTTGTTGTTCTGATGAGTCCTATGTTGCCTGGTTGGCTATGGTTTAGCCCTGGAATTATTTTTCTGCTTTTCTCACCCCTCATTTTTATGGCACTGCTTTGGGACATCCCTACGGATATGAAGATCAGAGACTGCCTCCGTCAATGAACTGCGTCCATTTGAGTTGGGTTGGTATTATTTTCTCTGACACTGCTTTTATACAAAACTGACATCCTATAGCAGGGAGAGAGAGTATGCCCCCTGGGACTGCCCATAGGCGTAGCTAGAACTTTTTTTCTGCCTTGTGTCCTACTCCTGTAGGGGGCAGTATAACCCTACTGATATGAAGATCAGAGACTGCGTCCGTCAATGAACATCAGAGAAAAGAATTTTACGGTAAGACAAAAATCATTTTATTGGTCTTGTGTAATAATCTAGTTTTCTGAGATACTGAATTTTGGATTTTGCCTAGCTGTAAGCCATAATCAAAATTAAAATAAATGCTTGAATTTCACACAGTGATATATTTTATCTATAGAAAATAAGAGTTTCACTTTTGAATGAAATAACTAAAATTTAACTTTTTGATGATATTCTAATTTTGAGATGCACGTGTGTGTATATGTATGTATATATGTGTGTGTATATATATATATATATATATATATATATATATACACACAGTATCTCGCGAAAGTGAGTACACCCATAACGTTTGTAAATATTTTATTATATCTTTTGATGTGACAACACTGAAGAAATTACACTTTGCTACAATGTAAAGTAGTGAGTGTACAGCTTGTAGAACTATGTAAATTTACTGTCTCCTCAAAATAACTGTACGCACAGCCATTAATGTCTAAACTGCTGGCAACAAAAGTGAGTACACCCTTAAGTGGAAATGTCTAAATTGGGCCCAAAGTGTCAATATTTTGTGTGGCCACCATTGTTTTCCAGCACTTTCTTAACCCGCTTGGGCATGGAGTTCACCAGAGCTTCACAGGTTGCCACTGGATTCCTCTTCCACTCCTCCATGACAACATCACGGAGCTTTTAGGGGTAGAGACCTTGCGCTCCTCCACCTTCCATTTGAGGATGCCCCACAGATGCTCAATAGGGTTTAGGTCTGTAGACATGCTTGGCTAGTCCATCACCTTTACCCTCAGCTTCTTTAGCAAGGCAGTGGTCGTCTCCAAAGTGAGGGGGATCGTGCTCTGCTTCAGTACGTCACAGTACATGTTTGCATTCATGGTTCCTTCAATGAACTGTAGCTCCCAAGTGCCGACAGCACTCATGCAGCCCCAGACCATGACACTCCCACCACCATGCTTAACTGTAGGCATGACACACTTGTCTTTGTACTCCTCACCTGGTTGCCATCACACACGCTTGACACCATCTGAACCAAATACATTTATCAGACTACAGGACATGGTTCCAGTAATCCATGTCCTTAGTCTGCTTGTCTTCAGCAAACTGTTTGCGGCTTTCTTGTGCATCATAGAAGAGGCTTCCTTCTGGGACAACAGCCATGCAGACTAATTTGATGCAGTGTGCAGTGTATGGTCTGAGCATTGACAGGCTGACCCCCCCAACCTCCACCCCTTCAACCTCTGCAGCAATGCTGGCAGCACTCATACGTCTATTTCCCAAAAACAACGTCTGGATAGAACGCGGAGTACGTGCACTCCACCTCATTGGTTGACCATGGCGAGGCGTGTTCTGAGTGGAACCTGTCCTGTTAAAGTGCTGTATGGTCTTGGCCACCATGCTGCAGCTCAGTTTCAAGGTCTTGGCAATCTTCTTATAGCCTAGGCCATCTTTATGTAGAGCAACAGTTCTTTCTTTCAGATCCTCAGTTCTTTCCCATGAGGTGCCATGTTGAACTTCCAGTGACCAGTATGAGAGAGTAAGAGCGATAACACCAAATTTAACACTCCTGCTCCCCATTCATACCTGAGACCTTCTAACACTGAGTCGCATGACACTGGGGTGGGAAACTTGCTAGTTGGACCCAATTTGGACGTTTTCACTTAGGGGTGTACTCACTTTTCTTGCCAGCGGTTTAGACACTAATGGATGTGTTGAGTTATTTTGAGGGGACAGCAAATTTACACTGTTAGGCCCCTTTCACACTTATGCGACATGATTTTACCGTGATTTTGACGTGACTTTGCTGCAATTTTGAGCAATGGCTCAGGGCTATATACCTCAAAACGCATTAAAATCGTGCCAAAATAGTGCAGGAACTACTTTGAAGTTGGTGCCACTTCAAAATGCACTGATATGAATGGGGCTCATTGAAAAAAAATGGAAAACGACTTGTCATGCGATTTTGCGGTCCAAAATCGCTGGACAAGTCGCACTAGTGTGAAAGAGGCCTTATTCAAGGCCTTATACAATTACATTGTAGCAAAGTGTAATTTCTTCAGTGTTGTCACAAGAAAAGATATAATAAAATTTTTACAAAAAAGTGAGGGGTGCACTCATTTTTGTGAGATACTGTGTGTGACGTGCTTGTATGCATGCCTGACAACATCGGGGCATGCTCCTAATTAATTCACACTTGTGCGATCCGATCCTGTGCGAACTGTCAGATCGTACTGCGATATGCGATCAAACTGGGGTAGTCGTTAACATTTCATTGACACCCCCTGCGTATCGCATATGGCAGTGTGAACTGCCAGATGTG
Organism: Pelophylax lessonae; assembly: GCF_965119305.1. NCBI lineage: Eukaryota > Metazoa > Chordata > Amphibia > Anura > Ranidae > Pelophylax > Pelophylax lessonae. The sequence continues at coordinate 618,363,644 of NC_138769.1, forward strand.
CGTTTGCGATGCAGGAACAGGCTGCAAATTCGCAGCCTTCCCGCATCGCACAAGTGTGACCCGGCACTTAGTCCATAGGGTTTAATATTGAGTTGGCCCACCCTATGCAGCTATAACAGTTTCAACTTTTCTGGGAAGATCGGGTTGAGGTTAGGACTCTGTGCAGGCCAGTCAAGTTCCCCCACCCTAAACTCGCTCATCTCGGTCTTTATGGACCTTGCTCTGTGCACTGGTCCAAATCATTTGGTGGAGGAAGGATTATGGTGTCGGGGTTGTTTTTACAGGGGTTGGGCTTGGACAATTAGTTCCAATGAATGGAAATCTTAAGGCGTCGGCAGTGTACCAAGCCATTTTGGACAATTTCATGCTCCCAACTTTGTGGGAACATTTTGGGGATGGCCTGTTTGTTTCAACATGACTGCGCACCAGTGCACAAAGCAGGGTCTCTGTGAGCTAGGCCTCCTCGTCCAGCATCCATGCCTGACTTAATGCATGCGCTTTTTGAAGAATGGACAAACATTCCCATAGACACACTCCTAAACCTTGTAGAAAGCCTCCCAGAAGAGTTGAAGCTGTTTTACAGTAGCTGCAAAGGGTGAGCCAACTCAATGTTGAACCCTACAGACTAAGGCATTAACGTTCACGTGCATGTAAAGGTATGTGTCTCGATACTTTTGGTTATAGTGTATATATATATAATTGTGTAGTTTTTGTCTTTAAGTTCATTTTGCTATAAAGTAGAACTCTTCTGTGATGTAAGTAGGGTTGTTAGAACAGCATTGCCGAAGCATTAAACGGTGTCCTCTCTTTACAGGTAAAGCTGCTGATTACTGCATACAGAGTACAACTCCATTAGAAGATGACACGTTTGCCTATCTTCACAATATTGTTCAGTGCTCCTCCTTGTACAGAATTTGGAAATGGACAGACTCACCCAAAAAAAAATCCATATCTGTGTTTTTATTAGATGTGACATGTACAGTAGAATTTTTTATTTTGACAAGTCATTCCTGGCACTTGATCTCTATTGTGGTGTTGGGATTTGCTTTAGTTTCAAGAAGGTACATGTAACCGCTGTGTCATTCCTGAGATTCGTTTGCTACAGAAATGTTCCTTCCTTGTACAGATCATCTTGGATATTACCTTCTTGTATCCCCTGTAGCGGATGTCAAGTTTTTTTTTTCTCCCCACCCAGTCTTTGTCCTGCTCAGAGTTGAACCATGCTTATATATATATATATATATATATATATATATATATATATATATATATATATATATATAATTTTTTTTTTTTATTTAAAACAAGACTTGATAGTTGGCCTTCTCTAAAACAACACAAGCATTGTTATTCTTGGGCTTTTTGCTAGACCACCTTGACATTAGGAAATATTTCCCTCCTACCAAAGCCCAGGGCTATAGTGTATATTTGTAATGTTGGAAATGGACGTTTAAGTAGACTACGATGTCTCATTTTGGCCCTTCATCGCTTTTTATGTTGTCAAGGAAAAAAATATTTCCACAGTGTGGAATCCTAGTAGTAATATTTTGCAGCTTGCTATCTAATATACGATTTAGAATAATATTTAATGTTCATGGCTCCTTTAAAAAGTAAACCTTATTTTTCATTAAAAGTGATGAGCAATCACTGTGTTACTTTTTACTGTTAATAAAAAGAAAAGGTTTCACCTTTCTGCACTCTAAAAGACATAGCAGTCATTTGGCTGCAAGTTTTGTACTGACTAGACAGAAAAAATTCTGGATGAGAGTCCATCACATTTCGACCAATTCACACAATGTGTATGGTGAATTGAATCCGCAGACCGTATATGAGTGTTTTATAATTTGAAGGTTCTTTTGCAAATATTTTTATTGGTAATTCTTGCTCAGAGATTCTCCAAAAAAGGGTAAATTTTAAATATTTGTTTAGCTTGCTCCTACAGATCAAGTCACACTTGTGAATATCCCATAGTATATATTTTTGTATACTAGAAAATAGGCTATCCTTTGGGAATCATTTAAACTCAAGAAGATAAAGTGCATTTTTATAGCAGTCTGTTTCATTTTTTTTTTTTTTTTTCTTATAGAGCATATACAATATGAAAACATTCTTTTGGTTGTTATGAACAACTGAAAACCTATCACATTTTTTCCACTGATATTCATATATCTGCCCCAGTGTGTTTGGTACAGTGCTTTTGAAAATCCTGTAAAATGCATGACCTAAATATTATAATTCTGTAAATTAATTCATGAGAACACAGACTTAATACTGTGCTTGGTTGAACTTTAAAGTATGTATGCCCTTGCAACAGTTCCCTTTTTAGATTTTTGGGATCGTGCCCAGTATCTGTACCTTTCCTGTAAATTTTACAAATGTAGAAGGTGCCCTCGTGTGCATCCCTTTTTGCCACACATGGTTTTCTACCTATAAAATTGTTTAAAAAAGACTCTTAGGAGGAAGGATAGAGCTATTGTAGTACTATAAAGATGACCTTGCAGAGAACCTGAAAGCTGCAGTTGCTGATATCTCCTTCTGCAAATGCTAGTTGGCTGGCTGCCATGCTGTGACGCTCTTGCTTCAGAGTGACTGAACCAGAACAAGTATAAACAAGCACCAGAAGGCATTAACCAGTCATTAGCGCATTTCTAATTTTGCAGCAAAATTGAGATAACACAAACTTTAAATTTATGTTCTCGTTCACATAGGATAGACTAAACATCCTTTTTAATCTCTTCCCGCCCAGTCAATGTACATATACAGCCGGGAGTGTGTTCTTCCTGGAGGACATCCAGGTATGTCGTCCTGCTTGCAAATTACAGTGCTCTGCTCTGGGTTGCTGTGATTGGCCCAGGTACCATGTGATCACTGTGAACAATCACATAAGTAAACACAACTTTCAGTAAACTGGCTTTCATTCATCACAGCTTGCTTGCTCTTGCGATCTGTGATATACACATGGTATAGGGCCATTTACAGCTGCCTTGTAACAATGTTATAACTGTAGCCAATCAATAGTAAATGAGTCATGAATGAAAGCCATTAACGACTGTTACAGCTGCTTTTACAGTGATCATCCCTGTATAAGCAATCCGTGTTAAAACAAAGTCCATATCACCTTCCTATATCAGTAGTGTCCATGTGATGACACTGCACTACTCTGGTGACAGTGAGTAAAAAAATAAAGATTTAAACTGATTACTTTCCCCAGTCAGTGTCCCTAATTAATTTCACACCAGTCAAGTGTCCCTGTTCAATACCACACCAGTTAAAATATCCCTGATCCCCGCCACCCCAGTTAGTGTCCATGATCCCCTCCACAGCAATCATTGTGTCACCATAGGTACTTGTTCATATGTGCGATGATCTCTAAAGAGCAATCCATGTTTGGGTGGCCCTTCAGAGCATTTGACAGGGCATATTGAGGCTTTGCATCACCACCTTACCACCTACTTTAGCCCCTTGGACCTCCCACAAGCAACCCCGTTCACTTGAATAGGTTGTGATAAATGGGCATACAGGGGGTATAATTCCAGCCACAGCTGCTAAGCATCGCACCCATAGCAGGTTTACCTCCTAGATAATAACCCCCCCCCCTGCCAACCTCACATGTGAATGAGCCCTAATAATACAGCCAGTCGGTTCAATCACTACAGCCACCTTGTCACCAGACCAGTGTAGCTAGAATCCGTGTTCTTCATTTCCCAGTTTATTAACCACTTTCCTGCCTGTTGCCTGGACCGATCCTTAGTCCTTATACTGACCTATTTGCTCATGCAAATGTTTCTGCAAGACACCAGTCCCAGCCATTCCCTGCATACAACCGCACTCCTTGAAACAAAGGTACCCTTTTCGTCTTCTTTTATTTAGCCTCCTGTACTTCCTGGCTAATAAAAACTGCATTCCTTGGGTCTGCCACATACCAGTAGGATAGGCTTTCTTGGCTTAGAGGAACTAGGAATGCTAAAGGGGACAATACACTAAGCTATATTCCTTGACCACTCGTGTAGAGGTAACCATTACAGTGCATTGTTTTAAATACAATTGGTTGATTTGTGTGATACACAAGATACAATGTCTGGTACATAATCGGTCCAGGCACTGAACGTTTTGCACAACAGGTTTCCCCATACTCAGGAGTATGTGTTTTTGGATTGTAATTTCCATGTATGTCCATGCTGTTTTGTGAGAAATATCTTATTAAATCGCCATCATTGTGTAAAAAAAGAAAATGTCATTTTCATTCCGCATTTTCCAAAAACCTGTGGCAAAAAAAAATTAAGTCTTCAATAGACTCACTATGCCTCCATATTTGCTTTCCAAAATGTCATTTTATTGGTGTTTCCACAGTCCTGATGCTCCAGGCCCTCCAAAAATGCGATGGGTAGTTGGGATAATTTGATGCAATTTGATCTTGGATTTCAGATCCCTCTGTGTTGCCAGGCTGTGAAAAAGTTTCATACATGTATCCCCATAATCTGAAGGCATTGCAGAATGCGTTGGGGTGTAATTCTAACTATACCTATGCTTTGCTGTGTGTAAGAAATAGTGTGTTAAAAGGACAACATTAAAAATTATTTAATTTCTTTTTTCTAAAAAATAAAATACTACTTAAAAAAAATTCACAAATGCTTTTTACTAAATACCTTGAGCTGTCTACTTTCCAAAAAGGGTCATTTGGGGGGATACTGCTGTGCTCATAAGTTTACATACCCTGGCAGAATTTGATTTCTTGGCCATTTTTCCAAGAATATGAATAACGCAAACTTTCTCTAGTGGTCATTGACAGACGTACCTCCATATTATTTTTGACCATTGGATTATGCTGCCCCCTACAGCAGTAGGACACTAGGCAGGAAAAATCTTTACCACGCCTATGGGGCAGTCCATGCAGGCATAGACCCACACACTCTGCTATAGGCTTCAGTTTGTTTCTGCCTAGTTTAGGAGTAGGACCTAGTTCCTGGCTGGGACTTTGGTCTTAGTGGTCTTAGCTTGCTTTTTTTATTTTAAAGGGAACCTTTGTTAAAAATTAATTTTTTTTTAGCTAGTTATGTTTCTGAGAGAACTGCAATCAACAGCCAGCCTGGGTTTCTGACTGAATATCCTAGATCCTTAAGGTCTCCCACCCTGGTCAGCGAGCGTGTGCAGGTTATAGCCCAGCGCTAGGCCTTCGCCCCCCAACGACAGAGCCCCCCTCGCGTCAGGTGGTCCTCGGACATAAAGGATAGCGGTTTGTCGCTTTGAGACGGTTCCCCACACCATCCGGTACGGTAAGCACCTTCTGTGTGGGGACCATCTGTCTGGGGTGTCAGTCTGTAGCTGTGTGTTACCCCCCATGTCTGTTATGTGCGGGCTCCCTGGTATGTTATGTGCGGGCTCCAATGGTAAGATCCCTGTGGGGGTAAATATGCCTTTAATGGGCTGCTGGGGGGGCCCCTCCCGCTCTAGATGAGGATTCCTTTTGGGGCGAGGTGTGTGCAGACATGCGGTGGCGGCGACCGCTGTGCGATGTGCTTTGGCGCCAATCGGCGCCATTTTGGCGGGGACATGCACGCTCGATCGAGCACATGTCGGTGGCCATTTTCCTGTAGCCTCTATTCCCCTATGCCGAGCAGCCATTTTCCCTGAGCCTCGTGGTATATAGTTCAGCCGGTGATTGCATCACTTCCTCTTCTCTCTGGAACAGCGATCGGTGGCAGCAGCCTGTGGTGCTCTCTCCAGGTTTCCTCCTTGTACTGTCCTTCCTAACTCAGTGTTTTCTTCTGTCCCTGTGGGGATCGGTGCATGCAGTTAGTGTGCGGTGGGCTACGCTCGCCGTAGTGTTAAAGGGCCAGTACCTTTTTTTTTTTCTGTCAACATGGATTCCCAGGATAGCAAGTTTCCCCCCGCCCTGCTGCGCCCCCCGAGGGGGCTGATCTGGCCACTGTAGTGGCGTCCTTGGTATCTCAGATGCAGGTGCTGATGGCTGAACGTTCGGCAAAGAGGGCCAGGTTATCCATTTCCTCTGATTCAGAGGGCGATGTGGCTGCTGTGGCTGGCGTGCCCTTCTCAGGGTCTCGCTCATCTCTAGACCTTATGGGGTCTGAAGGGGAGGTGGAGGGGGTTGATACTTCTCCCCCTGGCTCGCCTGAAGAGCTTGCACTTATGGATGAGCTGATTGCCTCCATAAAGGATACGCTGCACCTGGAGGATGAGCCCACTCCTCCCGCTAAGGTGTCCTCCTTTGGGACACATAGAACTCTCAAATCAGCGCAGGTTTTTCCCTGCCCTGCGGAGTTTCATCACACTGTTAATGAGCAATGGCGCAATTTAAAGAAGCCCTTTACAGTGCCTAGTAGGTTTAAACTGCTTTATCCCTTTGCGCCTTCCACCGACGAGCGTTGGTGCATTGCACCTCAAGTGGATCACGCTGTAGCCGTTTTGAACAAGGCTACCCTACTGAGGATACCCCGGTTTTCCGGGATCCTACGGACAGGAGGTTGGAGTCTCTTGCCCGTCATGCATATATGGTGGCTGGCTCTATGCTCAAGCCTATTTTTGCTTCGGTCATGGCAGCCCAGGCGGTGGCCGGTTGGACAAAGGTGCTCAGGCGCACCCTGGTGGCTGATTCGGCTCCGCCGACCACGCTGGCTATGGTGGATCAGATCCATCAGGGAGTCATGTACTTGTGTGATGCGGCCTTGAATTTGGCCCCTTTGGCTGCACGCCTGTCTAGTGTGGCGGTGCTCAACAGTCGCCTGATATGGCTGAAAAGTTGGTCGGCCGACCAATCTTCTCGCAAGACGGTGGCGGATTTTCCCTACGCGGGTTCTCGCCTTTTCGGCGAGGCTTTGGATACTCTAGTAAAAGGAGTTCATCGGGGGCAAGAGTACTCTCTTACCCCAGAATCCCAAGAACAAGTCTTTCCGTGGCAAGCGGAACTCCTCATTTAGGCCCTCTCAAGGGTCCTTTCGTGCATTTAGGTCGCAATCTAAGGGCAAGCCCTTCAAAGGCCAAGGCTCCCAGAAGAAGCCGTGGACAGGTAAGCAGAAATCGGGTCAAGCCGGTTCTGCAACCCACTCTGCTTCCGCCTGAAGGGACGCCCTCACCCGCTTCTGGGGTGGGGGGACGTTTGCGCGGTTTCCTCCAACCTTGGCTGTTCCGCATTCAGGACAGATGGGTTCAGGAAATTGTTCGATCGGGTTACAAGATCGAATTCCTTTCTCGGCCGGCGGGCAGATTTTTTTCCCTCAAATCTTCAACTGCCTCCGGAGCGCCTGCGGGATCTGCACCTAGCGGTGCGGGACCTGCGGGCCCAGGGAGTGGTGGTTTCGGTGCCTCATCGGGACAGATTTCGGGGGTTTTACTCCAATCTGTTCACTGTGCCCAGAAAGGAGGGCAAGGTGCGTCCGATTCTGGACTTGAAAGCTCTGAACCGCTTCGTGCGTGTTCGGAAGTTCCGCATGGAATCCCTGCGCTTGGTGGTGGCTGCCCTGAGTCCGGGGGAGTTCATGGCCTCCCATCGATTTGAAGGATGCGTACCTACACATCCCCATTTTCGAGGGTCACCAAAGGTACCTTCGATTCGCCGTTGCGGAGGAACACTACCAGTTCGTGGCGTTACCTTTCGGTCTCGATTCGGCTCCGCAGGTTTTTACCAAGGTTCTGGCGCCGGTTACGGGCACAGGGCATTGCGGTCTTGGGGTATCTGGACGATCTCCTATTAAGGTCGAATGCCAGCCAGAGCCTGTTGATCGACCTGTCCACCACGGTACAGACACTGCAGGAGTTCGGTTGGACCATAAACGTTCCAAAGTCGATTCTGTGTCCTTCGGTTCGCCTTCCCTATCTGGGGATGGTTCTGGACTCTGTTCAGGCGAAAGTTTTCCTGCCGGAAGACAAGCTTCGGACGCTTCAGGACGAAGTCAGGTCCCTCAGGGACGACCGATTCTCGTCTCTCAGGACATGCATGAGATGTCTGGGGTTGATGGTCTCGGCCTTCGAGGTGATCCCTTTTGCCCAGTTTCACACGCGGGGTCTCCAGGCAGAGATTCTTGCCAAGTGGGACGGGCGACCGCAGTCGCTGGATCTGCAGGCATCATTGGGCCACCGCACCAGAAGGAGTCTTCTGTGGTGGCTCCAGTCCCCGACGGTGTCGGGGGGCAAGTCTTTTCGTCCGTTGTTCTGGACGGTGGTTACCACGGATGCCAGCCTGTCGGGCTGGGGTGGTGTCCTGGCAATCTGTCAGCCCAGGGAACTTGGTCGGAGGAGGAGTCCTCCCTTCCGATCAACATTCTGGAATTAAGAGCGATAAAGCTTTGCCTTCTCCATTGGTCGGACCGGCTTCAGGGCCGTCCAGTTCGGGTTCAAACGGACAATGCCACCGCTGTGGCCTACATCAACCACCAAGGGGGCACCAGGAGTGCCCGAGCGGCTCGGGAAGTGGCCGACATTCTGTCTTGGGCCGAGACGCACGTCCCGGCGATAACGGCAGTTCACTTACCGGGGGTGGAAAACTGGCAGGCGGATTATCTGAGCCGCCAGACCCTGGACCAGGGGGAATGGTCCGTACACCCGGATGTCTTCCAGATGTTGTGCGCGAAATGGGGTTCGCCAGATGTGGACCTGTTCGCGTCTCGTCTAAACAACAAGGTGGAAAGGTTCGTGGCAAGAACGCGCGATCCTCGGGCGGACGCTTTGGTGGCGCCATGGCATCAGTATCATCTGATGTATGCCTTTCCCCCAATTCAGGCTCCTTCACAGGTTAGCCTCAGAACCGCACACGGTGATTCAGGTGGCACCGGACTGGCCTCGCAGGTCTTGGTACGCAGACCTCGTTCATCTGGCAGTCGCACCTCCGTGGCGCCTACCGATCCGGGAAGACCTTCTGTCTCAAGGACCGATATTCCATCCTGCTTTACAGTCGCTGGCTTTGACGGCCTGGCTGTTGAAAGCCAGGTCCTGAAGGACAGGGGTCTCTCCCCTGAGGTCATCCCCACTTTAATCAAGGCTAGAAAAGCCTCTTCGGGGAAGATTTACTACCGTACTTGGAAAGCGTACTTTGCCTGGTGTGAGTCCAGGGGGCATTCCCCTCGCTCATACTCGGTGTCGAGAGTGTTGGCTTTCCTCCAAACTGGCGTGGACCAGCGTTTGGCGATGGCCACGATTAAGGGCCAGATTTCTGCGCTGGCCGTTCTTTTTCAGCGCCCTGTGGCGTCTACTTCCTTGATTCGCACCTTTGTTCAAGGGGTGCGTCATTTGGCCCCTCCTCGGAGGGAGCCCTTACCTCCGTGGGACTTGAACTTAGTTCTGTCCGTGTTGCAGCGCGCTTCCTTTGAAAAAATCAGGGAGATCTCGTTGCCTCTGTTGTCCAAAAAGGTTGCCTTTTTGGTGGCGATCACTTCGGCTCGCAGGGTGTCGGAGCTGGCAGCGTTGTCCTGCAGCTCTCCCTACTTGGTTCTTCACAAGGATAAGGTGGTCTTGCGACCCAACCCGTCCTTTCTTCCGAAAGTGGTCTCGGATTTTCACCTTAATGAGGACATTGTCTTGCCTTCGCTCTGTGCGAAGCCTCAACATCCGAAGGAGGTTGCCTTGCATTCCTTGGATGTTGTCCGGGCGATCAAGGTTTACCTGTCGTCCACTAGATCTTTTCGCAAGTCGGATTCCCTCTTTGTCCTTCCTGAGGGTCCTCGGAAGGGCATGGCGGCGTCGGCTGCGACCATCGCCAAATGGATCAGACAAACCATTGTGCAGGCCTATGCCTTGAAGGAGAGGGTTCCACCCTTCCCTGTGAAGGCGCACTCTACCAGGTCTTTGAGTACGTCTTGGGCTTTCCGGCATCAGGCTTCAGTGGCCCAGGTGTGTAAGGCGGCGACTTGGTCGTCCGTTCACACCTTCTCCAAGTTTTATAAAGTGGATGTTCAGGCATCGGCCGATGCTTCCTTTGGCCGTAAAGTTCTCAGTGCGGCAGTGCCTTAGGGACCCTTGTTTTTGGGCCCTTGGCTGTTGGGGTGTTTTGCCCCTGGGTTACTTGTTTTCCTGGGTTGTTGCTCCTGTTGAGCACGTTTTTCCTGTTGCCCAGTTGGTTCTCTTACTATGGTAAGGTTCCTTTCTCTGATGTGGGTGCTGCGTTGCTTGATCTGCGGCTACGTCTCCCACCCCTCATGTCTACACTGCTTTGGGACATCCCATTGGTGAAGACTGTGTGAATGGGCGGCGACTGTCGGACGTAAGAGAAAACGGAATTTTTGTAAAATCTTACCGTAAAATTCCTTTCTCTAAGTCCTCCGACAGTCGCCGCCCCTCTTTTGGGGGTTTTTGTGTACTCTTACTGCTATGCTACCAAACTGAGTTGGGAATGCTGGTGCAGGGAGGTATTGACTAGTGGGACAGCCCCTAGGGGTGTGTCTATGCTAAAAGCTTTTGTTGTTAACAAATCTTGTGCCTAGCTACTCCTGTGGAGCAAAGGTCAATACCCATTGGTGAAGACTGTGTGAATGGGCGGCGACTGTCGGAAGACTCAGAGAAAGGAATTTTACGGTAAGATTTTACAAAAATTCAGTTTTTTCTACATAGAACGATCCCGTTTTCCACCATATCGAATAGTGGTATGTTTATTGGGGTCCCTGTAGGTCTTACTCACCCTGCTATCGGCAGTGCTAGTGGCTGAGACTTGTAGTACCGCTGCTGTCCTTTTTTTTTTTTTTTTTTTTTTTTTTTTGTGTTTTCCTTAAGTGACACTGCGTAATTCCAGGGTTAATAATTGAGTCCCAGGAACAAATTTCACCTAGTGATCCCCTCCTTGCGGTTGCGGGGACCTTCGGGTCGCAACTGGTGTCAAAAGTGAATGTGAATATTAAAAATACCACTAGTAAAAAAAAAGCGCCTCTTTGCGAACTTGCATGCAGGCCTTGGGTCTGATGTCAACCTTAACCACTTTACCACTAGAGGATTTTGCTGTCTTACGTCTGGGCCACTTTTTGCGATTCGGCGCTGTGCGAATTTAACTGACAATTGCGCGGTCGTGCGACACCATACCCGAACGAAATTTACGTCCTTTTTTTCCCACAAACAGAGCTTTCTTTTGGTGGTATTTGATCACCTGTGCGATTTTTACTTTTTGCGCTATAAACAAAAAAAGAGCGTAGATTTTGAAAAAACAATATTTTTCACATTTTTTTATATGAAATTCCCCCCAAAAAATGTAAAAATCAAACTTTTTTTACATTTTTGGCCAATTTGTTTTCTACCTATGTTTAGTAAAGAAATTCACAAGCGTATTTTGATTGGTTTGCGCAAAAGTTATTGCGTTTACTAGGAAAGATTTCTGTCATTTTTGGTGTTTTTTTTTTTTTTTTTTAACGAGTAATGGCGATCTGCGATTTTTTTTTTTTTTTTTTTTTTTTTTTTTTGTGGGACTGCGACATTGCGGCGGACAGATCGGACCCTTGACTGACATTTTTGACACTTTTGGGGTTACCAGTGACATTACTGCAGTAATCAGTGCTATATATATATATGCACTGTTACTGTAAAAATGACACTGGCAGGGAAGGGGTTAACTTTATTGGAGAGGGAGGGGTTAATGTATGCCTGGTGCTTACTGACGTGTGTGGGGGAAGGTGACTGAGTGACACAAGGACAGATCCAGAGTTCAGCTATGCTGAACCCTGCAATCTGACCCTGCCTGTCACTTAGGAGATCCGCCCGCTTGTGTTTACACAAGCGGACGGATCTCCACACTAGATCCCCGACGATCGGGGAAGATCTTCTCCCCTGGCCCGACTCCCGCTGTGACTAAATACAGGGGGAGCGAGCCCCGCCGAGAAAGGGGAGTGTCTGATGACGTAGATCTACGTCGTCAGATGATAACGAGCCACTTTGCCGCAGTACTAATACCGTAAGCAGACGGCAAGTGGTTAAAGGCCGTTCCGTTTGCTCAATTCCACACGAGACCCTTACAAAGGGAAATTCTTGTCAAATGGAACAAAGATCCAAAGTCCTTGGACACTGAGTCACAACACAGACTGCTCTTCTATGGTGGCTTCACTTGTTAGCACTACGCCAGGGCAAGTCCTTCCTCCCATTGTAATGGACTGTGGTAACCACAGACGCCAGCCTGTCCAGCTGGGGAGGAGTGCTGGTGAAGCTGTGTGTTCAGGGGTCCTGGACAGTAGAAGAGTCTAGACTTCCGATCAATATTCTGGAACTCAGAGCAATAAAGCTTTGCCTGAGTCACTGGACAAATTGTTTACAGGGTTGTCCAGTCCAGCCTAAATCGGACAATGCCACGGCCGTGCCTTACATCAAGGGGGCACCAAGAGTGTCTTGGCAGCCTGGGAGGTGGCTGAGATCCTGAAATGGGCAGAAAGTTTGTTCCAGCTCTTTCTACAGTGCACATCCCAGGTGTGTAAAAACTTGCAGGCGGATTACCTGAGTCAGGTGTTGGATCAGGCGGAATGGTCTCTGCACTTGGAGGTTTTTCACCTCTGTATAACTGGATTACATCTATATCTAAAAAGAAACAAAATTCATATAAAAAACAGTTTCCGTCAGAATTGGTTACCTCTGATTGCTCTTCTGACTCCTCTCTGTCTCTTCAACAAGACCTCCCTTTCCTAAACAGTAATGGAAGGCTAAACGGAACTCACAGGAAAATGGATCACGTTCCAATAAGAAAAGTTACTGAACCTTCACCCTCTACGACAACTTGGGGTCACGCACGGTGACAGGTAATCCCTCTGGTGACTTGGGTCTTTTGTCTCCCTCTAACTCAGGTGGTGTTAGGAAAATAGTACCGAGCAACACATCACATTGATCACTTTCGGAAACTGGAATGTCATGAAACACACTAAAGGGTTTCTACAAACCCTATTTCAACACAAATAGCAACGAAAATATTTCACTTAATGTAGAACCCACACCACCTGAACAGCAGGATTCACTTAACATTGTCTACTGGAGGATAACTATTCGTATAATTGGATCAATCGACCAGATCTTGATGAATTACTGTCCCAAATTGACCAAATCTCAGAGGCATTGATGGCCCCTGCACCCACTCTTCCAAAAAATAAGTCAGTCAAATTCCCTGCTTTAAATTTGAACAATGTTTTGGCAGTTATCAAATTGACCACTAACGAAACCTCTAAGAATCGGCCTAACAAATGTTCAGGGTAATTTGTCCCCCTTCGAGAGACAGATTTTACATGATCTCTCTCAAAATCCCCTGATGACAATAAAGCCTTCTGATAAAGGGGGGAATATTGTCGTCATGGACAACAATAAATACTTGGCTATGTGTTAGAATCCTAAACAATAAGGAATGGTATTGTATTCCAGGAAACAAAATTGAGAGACTTCAAACTGATTTTTATCAATTGGTGAAATCTGCCTTCTGGAGAGGGATAATCAAAAAGACCGACTGGGACTTTATACGAACGGCCCTTCCATGAACCCCAAAGTTTTATGCTCTTCCTAAGTTGCATAAGAGCTTAGTGTCCAATGGGTAGACCAATTGTTTCAGGCAATGGTTCTCTCACTGAGAATCTTAGTAAATTTGTGGACGATTGTCTACGTCCCCATGTTCAAACTCTTCCCAGCTACATTAGGGACACCATCTGCTACAAAACATAGATGGTATACAGATTCCAGCCCATACAACAAAGGATTGACATGTCGCAAAAAAGCCGAAGCGAATGGAAATTCAATAATTTCATCATTAAAAGTTTGAGGTTTATTTTACATCACAACTATTTCTCGTTCCATGGTTCCCATTTCTTCCAGGTACATCTAGTGGCGATGGGGACTTGCAGGCTTTTATGTCTATCCTAAATGTGAATGACTTTAACTTAAAATTAAATGGATTAAAAATGGAAAGTAGTGTACAATCTATTATCTTTTTGGATGTACAAATTTGAAAAAAATGCAGATTGTTGCCTGTCGACTGGCTTATTTCGTAAGCCAACAGCCGGCAATTGCATCTTACACGTGACAAGCCTCCACCCTGAGCCACTCATTAGATCAATCCCTTATACACAATATCTTCATATAAAATTGAATTTTTCCGACAAAATGGTTTTCAAATTAGGGGCGGACAAGCTGAGAGAGACTTCTCTCTAGAGATTATTCGCCTACATGTTTAAAGAAGGCCTTTAGGAAGGCATGTAGTCGTAACAGACAGGACTTGCTCTATAAATCAAGAAAAGTAGCAGAAAAAAATGCATCTCTATGGAAAAACACATGATTTTCTAATCCACCTGGTAAAATAAGGAATATTGTAAAAAGATACTGGCATGTTCTCACATAAGTCAATTCATTCCTAAAAATCCCATGTTCACTTTTTGGGCGAGCCAAATCCCTAAGGGATAGACTGGTCTCAAGTGAATATAGGGAAGATCCTCATGGGGGATCCATGCAAGCGATTTGGCACTTTCAAATGTGGGGATTGCCAGTACTGTAGATGCATGAATACTTCCAGTTCATGTATCTTGCCAAATGGTGAGACGTACAGACCTCACCACTATGCAAATTGTAAAACCAAAGGTGTGATTTATCTGTTATCCTTTAGCTGTGCATGCTTTTATGTAGGGAAAACACGCTTGGAGTTTGGACAATGTGCCTACCGACATATCCGTAGAATGCAGGCCAGCAACCCGGATTTACCTCTCGGTAGACACGTTGCCACGGTCCATGGTGGGATTTTTCCAGGAATCTCCTTCCTCATCCTGGATCGGGTCCATCCAGGGTTTCGAGGAGGTGATTGGAATAAAATCCAACTTCAGAAAGAGCAGAAATGGATATTTAGGCCTGGGGCTGCGGTAGATTTTAATTTAAACTAAACGATTTCCTTTAGGCCCTTTTTTGGAGGGTTTTGTTTTGGGGGGGTCTGAATGGGATATGTTGTAATTTAGAGGGTATTGGCTATTATTTAAGTCCTTTGATGCCTTTTCTGATTTTCTATCTATCCACTATCTACTCTGTATTTCATATATATATATATATATATATATATATATATATATATATATATAAACTCTTATAGAGAGATTGCCAACAATGATTGTCCCCTTTTTTTGTGTATCCATGTGTTTTAAATAAGAATGTTTTGGCCCATTGCAATGTGTTTTATGTTTTGTTGCTGTATCAGTTTTTCCAGGAGGGGCCGCCACTTGAGATCCATTGTAAGTGTTCACCCGGCGCACGTAGTCCGACTGTCCCCTTCTGGTGACTTGGCCTCCATGTGGCAGGAGTTTTGATTGGTGGTTTCCCGTTGTCATGACTCCCGCATCTGCGTGAGTGGATGGATTACACCGCCACTGGTCACGTGTGATTGCCAGAGGGCGCGCCTGCGCAGTACACCCAACGCCCTTACTGTTCTCTTTCCGAGGTCGCTGGTTGTATACCTTCCATCTCCCTGGTAACACACGCCAATAGGGCGGGTGTCTTCACTTCCTGGGGGACGGTTTCACCTATGAATAATTGCCTGGTCAGCTGTTTGCACCTACTCTCATTAATCAATGGATTTCCCTATAAATAGACATTCAGTCTTTCCCCCTCTCTCTGCTTGGGAGCTGCTGGTCACTTTGTGTTATGTGGATCACTACCAGGTAACAAAGATATTTCTGTTAGTGATGATAGACATCTAATATACCAGGTTTTAGAGATATTTCTCCTAGTGGGGATAGGCATTTAATATAAAAATGATTTGTTTGATTACAATTATCTACCTTATTTAGCTGGTTTTTATGTGGGGTTTTGATTGACTTTGTCAAGCCCTGCTAGCCAAATCCTAATGCCTGGTTCCTGTACTCATTTAAATACTAGGTCTTTTGTGAAAGATTACTCCTTGCAAACCTGATTGCCTGGACTATTAAGCTTTCCACCCACGCCCTTACGCTTTGTTTTGAGGGTATGTGTAAGTGTGACCATTTTTGTTGGGGAGGGTTATATCTTTATTCTGTTCTGCTGGATCAGTAATTAAATTTATTTATACTCATCAGAAATCTCACATATGGTTGGAGATATTATTTTCCCTGCCCCTTGTGGACACTGGGTTGGTGGATCCTGTGTCATGGCTAATCCTGGAACTAATTGATCGCAGCCTCACATGAGCTACTTAGTTCTGGGTTTCTTTTAATATATGTGGGTTTTCATGAATCAAAAGTATCTGAGCTCTTTGAAGGTGTGTATAAATAAAATGTTATGTTTGAAGTCCTAAAATTGAAAATCAGTTCAATATATGTAATTTTACACAATGTGAATATCTGTCCGAGATAATTTTTTTTGTTGTTTCTTTAGACCTGAATACGTAGATTTGCTTGTATAGACCCCTGAGGAAGAAATTGACCTCCCTATTTTTGAAACGTGTTGGGTCTCAGCTGCCTATGTTTCAAAACAAGTGCTCTTTCAAACTGTCAGGTGTCTGCATATACATGTCAACCGCATCATATCAATTTTTTATTGTTTGTACATATCCAGAGGCTTTCTGGGTTACAAATTGGTTTTAATGTACTTGATGTATAATAAAATTTTGTATTTTTGAGATTTATTTTTCTCTTTACTTTGACCATATTTTTCTTGATCATACTTATTTCATCTATCGTCCTTTAAAATCCCGCTTAGAGGCAAATTTTGTTCTATATATTGGTTTTGGGATGTGGGCGGACATTTATCTAACTGGCTCCAGTTAAGGTAACTGCGTTATTCCGGGGTTCATAATTGAGTCCCAGGAACAAATTTCACCTACTGATCCCCTCCTTGCAGTTGCGGGGACCTCCGGGTCGCAACTCCTGTCTTCAACGGCAGTTTTGGAAAACCTGGTGTCAAAATTGAATGTGAATATCAAAAATACCACAAGTAAAAAGCTCTCTGCCGACTTGCATGCGGGCCTTGGGTCTGATGGTGTCAACCTTCAAGTCGGTTCCGTTTGCTCAGTTCCACATGAGACCCTTACAAAGAGAAATTCTTGTCAAATGGAGCAAAGATCCAAAGTCCTTGGACACTGATTCGGGTGAGTCACAACACAAAGACTGCTCTTCTATGGTGGCTTCACTCGTTAGCACTGCGCCAGGGCAAGTCCTTCCTCTTATTGTATTGGACTGTGGTAATCGGACTCCAGCCTGCCTGGCTAGGAAGTAGTCCTGGGGAAGCTGCGTGTCCAGGGGTCCTTGACAATAGAGTCCAGACTTCCGATCCAATATTCTGGAACTCAGAGCGATAAAGCTTTGCCTGAGTCACTGGACAAATCGTTTACAGGGTTGTCCAGTACGGATTAAATCGGACAATGCCACGGCCGTGGCTTACATCAATCCTGAAATGGGCAGAAAAGTTTTTTCCAGCGCTTTCTGCAGTGCACATCCCAGGTTTGTAAAAAAAAACTGGCAGGCGGATTATCTGAGTCAGGTGTTGGATCAGGGGGAATGGTCTCTGCATCTGGAGGTGTTTCACCTCCTGTGTGTCCGGTGGGGGACACCTGACGTCGATCTGTTAGCTTCTCGACTCAACAAGAAGATTCAACGTTTTGTAGCCAGGTCGCGGGATCCTCTGGTCGACGCCACAGGTGGCTCCTTGGCGTCACAATTGGCTGATCTATGCATTCCCTCTGCCAAGGCTTTGGCGCAGAATAGAGGTGGAAGGGATTCTGGTCATTTGCCAGTCTTGGTACGCAGATTTGGTAAGGTTGGTCGCTGATGCTCCTTGGAGAATGGAAGATCTGCTGTCTCAAGGGCCAATCTTCCATCCTGCTTTACAGTCGCTGGCTTTAACAGTGTGGCTGTTGAAAGCCAGGTGTTGAAGGATAGGGGTCTTTCTGACTTGGTGATTCCTACACTTTTGAAGGCTAGAAAATCTACCTCCAGGAAGATTTATCATCGTAGGTGAAAATCTTACATATGGTGCGAATCGCTGAAGGTGCATCCTTTTTCAGTGGCCTTTTGACCTTTCTTCAAAAAGGAGTTGAACAGCGGTTGGCTTTGGGCACTATCAAAGGCCAAGTGTCTGCTTTAGCTGTGTTTTTCCAATGTACTTTAGCTACGCATGCCTTGATTCGCACTTTTGTACAAAGCGTTCGCCATATGGTTCCTCCGAGGCAATCCCCGTTACCTCCGTGGGATCTTAATTTGGTATTGTCTGTTCTTTAAAAACCTCCTTTTGAGAACATTGGGGAGATTCCTCTGCTTACACTCTCAGAAGGTTGCCTTTTTTGGTGGCTATTACTTCTGCCCGCAAAGTATCTAAATTGGCGGCACTCTCCTGCCATTCACCTTATCTGGTGGTCCACAGAGATAAAGTGGTACTTTGACCAAATTAGTCGTTTTCTTCCTAAGGTGGTTTCCATCTGAATTAAGACATTGTGCTGCCTTCACTCTGTCCTAAGCCCAAGCATCCCAAGGAAATTGCTTTGCATTCTTTGGATGTGGATTGGGCAGTTAGAATTTACCTGGCGGCTACTAAATCTTTCAGGAAATCGTATTCTTTGTCCTCACCGAAGGACCTCGAAAGGGATTTACTGCGTCTGCAGTGACCATATTTTCCCTGTGAAGGCGCATTCTACTAGGGTGCCAAGTGCCTCTTGTGCTTTTCGCCATCAGGCGTCAGTAATGCAAGTTTGCAAGGCGGCAACTTGGTCGTCTGTGCAGACATTTACAAAATTTTACAAAGATGTGTTGGCATCCTCAGATGCTTCTTTTGGCCGCAAGGTTTTGCAGGCTGCTGTTTAAAAAAGAAGATATTCTCTTTGAGAGTGTATGTTGTTTCTAGATGAGCTCCAGTTGTTCCTGGTTGAGATCCATGTTACCTGGTTGGCTAAGTTTAGCCTTTGGGGAATTACGTTCTTTCTCTGCGTTGTTCTTCCACCCCTCATGCAAACACTGCTTTTGGACGTCCCAAAGCTGCGTCTGTCAACGATAGAGAACTGGATTTTTTACTTAAAATCGTTTTCTCTGACGTTCATTGACAGACGCAGCACCCGCCCCTCTAATTATAAGTGGGATGGTTTTTTTTTTCTTCCAAACACTGCTTGCAACAAAACTGAAGCCTATAGCAGTGTGTGTGGGTGTATGCTTGCAGGGACTGCCCCATAGGTGTTGTAAAGCTTTTTCCTGCCTAGTGTTCTACTCCTGTAGGGGGAAGCATAACCCAGTGGTCAAGAAGAATATTGATCTGTCTGTCAATGAACTTCAGAGAAAAGGATTTTACAGTAAGTAAAAAATCCAGTTTTTTTTTTTCACTTATCGTTAGTGTTTGGCTGAAGCAATTTATTATCAATCAACTGTGTTTACTCTTTTTAAATCTAAATGACAACAGAAACTACCCAAATAACCCTGATCAAAAGTTTACATACCCTGGTGATTTTGGCCTGATAACATGCACACAAGAGGTTTGAATGGCTATTATCCACTTAAGCCCCAGAGGATTTGGCTGCTCAAAGACCAGGGCCTATTTTGCGATTCGGCACTGCGTGAATTTAACGGACAATTGCGCGGTCGTGTGACACTGTACTCAAATGAAATTGACGTCCTTTTTTTCCCACAAACAGGGCTTTCTTTTGGTGGTATTTGATCACCTGTGCGATTTTTTTATTTTTTGCGCTATAAACAAAAAAAGTGTCTTAAAAAAATAACAATTTTTCAAATTTTTTTATATGAAATTCCAAAGAAATGTAAAAATCAAAAATTTTTAACATTTTAGGCCAATTTGTTTTCTGCTACATATTTTTGGTAAAAAAAATCGCAATAAGCGTATTTTGATTGGTTTGCGCAAACGTTATTGCGTTTACTAAGGGAAAGATTTGTCATTTTTATTTATTTTTTTTTAACTAGTAATGGCAGGAATCTGCGTTTTTTTTTTTTTGCGACATTGCGGCGGAAAGATCGGACCCCTGACTAACATTTTTGACACTTTTGGGGGTACCAGTGACATTACTACAGTAATCAGTGCTAAACATATGCACGGTTACTGTAAAAATGACACTGGCAGAGAAGGGGTTAACTTTATTAGTGATCAAGGGGTTAAGTGTGTCCCTAGGGGCGTGATTCTAACTGTCAAGGGGCATGGCTTGTGATGTAACCACAGAGACACACGATCCTACATAGCAGGGTCGTATAGTCTCTGCAGTTACACCAGGGAGAATGACAGGCGGTTTTGTTTACATCAGCCACCTGCCTGTCTCCCTCTCCAGCGGGAGATCGCGAGTGGCCGGCGGACATCGGAGCTGCCGGTCACTCGCGCGGGGATGGCCGTGAACGCCTCCAGGAGGGGCTGACTGCCTCAGTAAATATACTGTGGGCTGTCGGCAAGCGGTTAAAGGTAACCATCCTCACTTGTGATCTGTTTGCTTGTAGTTAGTGTGTGTATAAAAGGCCAACGAGTTTCTGGACTCCTGACAGACCCTTGCATATTTCATCCAGTGCTGCACTGACGTTTCGGGATTCTGAGTCATGGGGAAAGCAAAAGAATTGTCAAAAGATCTGCGGGAAAAGGTAGTTGAACTGTATAAAACAGGTAAGGGATATAAAAAGATATTCAAGGAATTGAGAATGCCAATCAGCAGTGTTCAAACTCTAATCAAGAAGTGGAAAATAATGCGTGACATCTCTGACATTCTGGAGACTGAGCCTTCCCCATTTTATATAGTCTGTACGGAGAGTAGTAAATTCTATGTAAATAGTTTAGTTGTATTACCTTGTCTCCAGCCGCTACAATTCCAGAGAATTGAGACCCAACCAACTTCTCCCACGTCTCTTCCTCTAGGTTTGGCAGATCAGATTGCCATTGATTTTTAATTTTAGTTTATCTTGTGGAGCCGCCTTCCTTTAGGAGAGAGTATATTTAGAAATAAGCTTTGTGTGATCACCATACATTAGTTCCTTCTCCAATTGTGAGGGAACCAGATGTACATCCCTCTAACCAAACTGCGCTGCCACCGCATGCCTAAGCTGTTGATATTGGAACCAGTAATTAGAGGGCACTCCTAGTTCCATCTTAAACATGGACAAAGTCCTTAAATTATGTGCAGGAAATAACTGATGAGCATCGTTTAGTTCAAAGTTCATCCATCTCTGAGGCTGAACCATTTTATACAATTCCTGCAAATTCAGATTATACCACAAGGGGGCATAAGACCTATTGAGGGGTGATCCTCCTAACTTTGCATTGCACATATGCGTTTTTATATGAAAGTTTAAGAATTGCCGACCCTCCCGAGGGGCATGGTCTCTTCTGGGTAAATAATGCCTCATATGATCCCATCATCGCAGCAAGAGTGGTGACCGCAGCATTTGGTAAGTCTGGAAAGAACCAAGCATGCACGAGTCAACTGAGCAGCTCGAATAGGGAGCTTCAGAGTACCCATTGAAATTCTAGCCATGTTCGCTCCCCATATAGATGAAGTAAAGAGGGTTTCTATTGTGGAAAAGAATTTCGTCGGTAGATACAGGGGCAATTTGGTCCATGTAGTCCATTATTTTCAACATAGGCTACTAGATCTCCACCCCCCACATATTTAAATTTATTCACCACCTGAATTGTGTGATGATTATGACCTAGCTGGCACATCCCGTGGATCAAATGGGAATATGACCGATTTATTCCAATTGACCCTCAATCCTGAGAAGTGCCCAATATGCTCCACCATCTCCAGGGCGGTGGACAAAGAGGCACCAGCTTCTACCAGATACAGAAGCATATCGTCTGAGTATAGACGTCTTCTCCAAGTCACCTATTCTACAACCCTTAATCCGTGCATTCTGTCGGAGCAGTAACGCCAGAGGTTCTATCGCCATGGCAAACGGGTGAAAGTGGGCACCCCTGTCTTGTTCCCCCGACAGATAGAAAAGGGTTCCGTAATAAAATTGTTGACCCTAATTCGAGACACAGGAGGAGGCGTACAGCAACCTGACCCATCTAACAATATTGGGACCAAATCCCAACTGCTCAAG
Source organism: Pelophylax lessonae (assembly GCF_965119305.1). NCBI lineage: Eukaryota > Metazoa > Chordata > Amphibia > Anura > Ranidae > Pelophylax > Pelophylax lessonae. The sequence continues at coordinate 618,385,564 of NC_138769.1, forward strand.
GACTGCAAATAAATAGGGCCATTCAATTGAATCAAACGCCTTACGTGTATCCAATGATACCACTATTCTCGTGTCTGGTGGCTCAGCAGGTATTTGTAAGTTCGTAAAAAGGCAACAGATATTTATGGCTGTGGATCGTCCAGGTATGAACCCGGTCTGATCCGGGGTTGTTTATTCTAGTAATCACTGCATTTAAGCTGCGCGCCAGAATCTTAACCACTTAAGCCCCGGAGGATTTGGCTGCTCAAAGACTAGGGCCTATTTTGTGATTCGGCACTGTGTGATTTTAACGGACAATTGCGCGGTCGTGCAACGCTGTACCCAAATTAAATTAACGTCTTTTTTTTCCCACAAACAGAGCTTTCTTACATTGGTATTTGATCACCTGTGCGATTAATACTTTTTGCGCTATAAACAAAAAAAGCGACAATTTTGAAAAAAAAACTTTTTTCACATTTTTTTTTATATGAAATTCCCCCAAAAAAATGTAAAAATCTAAATTTTTTAACATTTTAGGCCAACTTGTTTTTTGCTACATATTTTTGGTAAGAAAAATCGCAATAGCGTATTTTGATTGGTTTGCGCAAAAGTTATTGCTAACTAAGGGAAAGATTTGTCATTTTTATTTATTTTTTTAACTAGTAATGGTGGGGATCTGCGATTTTTTTTTTTTTTTTTGCGGGACTGCGATATTGCGGCGGACAGATCGGACCCCTGACTAACATTTTTGACACTTTTGGGGATACCAGTGACATTATTTCAGTAATCAGTGCTATACATAGGCGCCGTTACTGTAAAAATGACACTGTCAGGGAAGGGGTTAACTTTATTGGTGATCAGTGGGTTAAATGTGTCATGGGGCATGATTCGAACTGTGTGGGGGGCGTGGCTTGTGATGTAACCACAGAGACATACGATCCTACATAGCAGGATCGTATAGTCTCTGCAGTTACATTAGGGAGAATGACAGACGGCTGTGTTTACATCAGCCGTCTGCCTTTCTCCCTCTCTAGCTGGAGATTGCGAGTGGCCAGCACACATCGGAGCCGCCGGTCACTCGCGCAGGGATGTCAGAGAACGAGCGGGGGTGGGAGCGCACACCCAGAGGCGCGTGTTCGCCTCCTAGAGGCTCGTGGGCGAGTGACGTACCGGTACGTCACTTTGCCCAGGAGGGGCTGACCGTCACCGTATATAGTCGGCAAGTGGTTACTATCCACATTTAATATGATTCACAACTCCAAATCCAAGAAATTTCCTGACCTATCTACTTGTCCACAAATATGGTCCTTTGTATGCCAGACTGTTCGGGATCTTAAACGAACACAATGGCAGCCATCTACTAAGAATCTTTACCCTGCACAGGAACAGGCACTCCAACAACTACAAATAATCCCAACATAGTAATAAAACCCTCAGACAAAGGGGGCAATGTTGTAATAATGTCACATCCCCAATATCAAACCATGTGCCTTGATGTACTTAGTAATTGGCTGTGGTACACTCCGATTGACCCAGACTTAACTGTATCATTTCAGAAAGAGTTACACAATCTGTCTGGATGCCTTTCTTTCTGGCATTATTAACCAAGATGTATATGAATATCTACTTATCAAACATTTGAGGATACCTACAATGTACATGTTACCCAAAGTCCACAAAAACCTGTTTAAGCCTCCAGGTCGGCCTATCGTTTCGGGCATTGGTTCCATGTCAGAACATGCCAGTCGATACGTTAATGCATTTTTAATACCACATGTACATTCCTTGCCTTCATACATACAGGATATGCCTGATCTCCTTCGGCACATTGAGGATATCTTCACGCCCTGGATGCCCTCCTCGTGGTGGTGGATATCGAGGCTCTTTACTTGAGCATACCACACGAGACGGGCATCCGGTCGGATAAAACTTTCCTACAAGAACAGGATAGATCCACATGGCCTCACAATTCCTTTATTCTTTCCTTGCTGAAGTTCATCCTCACAAGAAATGTTTTCACCTTCATGGACTCCACATACTTACAAATCCAAGGAGTGGCTATGGGGACGTGTTGTGCGCCCTCATACGCCAACCTTTTTCTTGGTGACTGGGAAAGATGCATCTTTTCCAGCGACCAATACTCTACCTGGTTAACCTATGTACTATGTTGGTTTAGATACATATACAATCTGTTCATTGTCTGGACGGGTCCACATGATGAACTGAATCAGATGCTATTGACTAAATGACAACCACTTCAATCTGAAATTTACCTACAATATAAGCCAAGAAAGCATTAACTTTCTTGATGTTGAAATCCAAATGTGAATCCAATGGTCGTATCACTACCAACTTGCTTAGGAAACACACACACACACACACACACACACACACACACACACACATATATATATATATATATATATATATATATATATATATATATACACACACACACACACACACACACACACACACACACACACACATATATATATATATATATATATATATATATACACACACACACATGTATATATACACACACATATATGTGTGTGTGTGTATATATATATATATATATATATATATATATATATATATATATATATACACACACACATATATATATATATATATATATATATATATACACACACACACATATATATATATATATATATATATATATATATATATATATATATATATACACACACATATTTATTGGGTATTGTCCACCTATCCTTAGGAATAGCTAGGCATATAGACTTAGTCAAAAGACAAAAGGCATTAGCATATACACACCCACGGGGGCTGTCCCATCTGGTCAATACCCCCCCTGCATCACCACTCCCAACTCAGTTTTAGTTTGCCTAGCATCAGGAATAGTTCAGGCTACCTTGTGCTGGGGCTTCAGTCTCAGCCTTCCTAAATCTTTTATTTGATTTTCTTTTAAATGTCAGTTTTTTTTCTTTCACTTTACTAGCTGTTTATTTTGTCAGCTTTAGTGTTAGTTTATTCTTCGGATGAAAATGGATCATGCGGTGCTGGGATTCGGACTGGCCGCCCTGGTTCTCCAGAGCACAGAGGGTCAGATGGACCCCCAGCCCGCCATTGAGCGTTCAGCTATGGTTCGCCCTGGCATTAAGAACGACCCATCCCTGTTCGCTGCAAGGATGCAGCCGTGAGGTGGCTACCTCACAGGACTCGTCTGCGCTGCTGCAGCGTCATGTCCCTGGCTCACGGCACTCCCTGTCAGGAGAGGACAGAGGTTTATCCGTGCATGGAGGCTCCCCACGCCATCAGGTACAGGTAAGTACTTTCTGTGTGGGGCCTCTATCTGGGGTGGCAGTCTGTGTTGTTGTGTGTCCCCATGTCTGTTCCTGTGTGACTCCCAGTGCGATCCCTGCACGGTTCGCTTTGTGCAGACCTGTATGTTTTTGCTGGGGGTCCCTGTGTCACCTTAGGTGCATGTTTGGGGGTACAGACTTGAGTGTTGTGCGGCGACCGCTGCGGGGGTATGTTCGCGCAGTCCGCCATGTTTTTTACTGCACATGGATATGGCCCCTCTGGGGCGAGTATACAGATCGTTTTGGCGCCCTCTGCCGCCATTTTGTGGGCTGTAGAACGATCAGTTCGGCCGCATGTCGGCGGCCATCTTGGTGTAGCCTCCAATGCATTTCCTATGGGCAGCCATTTTCCCCTGAGGTCTGGCTTATAGCCAGCCCCTTCCAGCAGCATTTCCTTTTCCTCTCAGGCAGCAAGGACACAGGTAGCAACGATCTGCGGGCTCTGCAGTGTAACTCTGTCTTCTGTATACTGCTTCTGGCTCAGTTTTCTTTCTCCTTTTGGGGGTCTTCATAGCTGTGACAGTAGCGGTGGGCTGAGCACTCCGCAGCGCTATTTAAGGGGACAGTACACTAATTTTTTGCACTGTAATTTTTTCTTGTCTTGAGCCATGGATTCTCAGGAAAGCAAGTTTCCTCCAGCTTTAGTGGGGGGAACCCAGTTCTCCTGTGGCTCCGCTGCGACCTGATCTGGCTGCTGTGGTTGCGACTTTAGTGGCAAATATGGAAATGCTGATGTCTGAACGGGCTGTGAGAAAACGGCCCAGGCTGTCTTTCTCTTCTGATTCAGATGGGGATATGGCTGCTGCTGCGAGCGTGCCCTTTTCAGGGTCCCGCTCATCCCTGGACCCCCCGGGGTCTGAGGGGGAGGTTGAAATTGAGGGTGTTGACACGTCCTCCCCAGGGTCACCTGAAGAACGGGCGACCATGGATGAGTTAATTGTTTCTGTGAAGGAAACCTTGCATTTAGAGGATGAGCCCAACCCTCCGGGCGTTGTGTCCTCTTTTGGGACGCACAGGACCCGCAAGTCTGCGCAGGTTTTTCCCTGCCCAGCTGAATTTCATTACACTGTTAATGAAATGTGGCGCACGTTAAAACGTCCATTCGTGGTGCCTAGTTGGTTCAAATTGCTTTATCCTTTTGCGCCGGCTACAGAATCGCGATGGTGTGTGCCTCCACAGGTAGATCACACTGTGGCCGTGTTGAACAAGGCTACCTTGGTTCCTACTGAGGATACTCCGGTTTTCCGGGATCCCACGGACCGGCGGTTGGAGTCTCTAGCCCGCCATTCCTATACGGTGGCGGGTTCGTTGCTCAAACCCGTTTTCGCGTCCGTTATGGTGGCTCAGGCGGTAGCTGATTGGATCAAGGTGCTTCGAAGCAACGTGCCGCCTGCCCGACTGGAAATGGTGGACCAGATCCACCAAGGAGTCATGTATTTGTGTGATGCAGCCTTAAATGAGGCCCCCTTGGTGGCTCGCCTCTCGAGTGTCGCGGTGCTTAACCGGCGACTGATATGGCTGAAGAGCTGGTCGGCCAACCAGTCCTTGCGGAAAACAGTTGCTGATTTTCCCTATGCTGGCTCTCGCCTTTTTGGCGAGGCGTTGGATACCCTGGTGAAAGGCGTCACGGGGGGCAAGAGCACTATGCTGCCCCAGAACCCGAAGAACAAGTCTTTCCGAGGCAAGCGGGGTTCTGCGCCTACATCCAATCAGGGGTCCTTTCGTGCCTTTCGGAACCAATCCAAGGGCAAGCCCTTCAAGGCCCAGAGCAACCAGAAGAAGCCCTGGGCGGCAATGCCGGCTCGGCGGGACAATCCGCCTCTGCCTGAAGGGGCGCCCTCACCCATTTCAGGGGGGGATGTTTGCGCGGTTTCCTCCAACCTTGGCTGCTCCGGACATCGGGACAGGTTTCGGGGGTTTTATTCGAATCTGTTCACTGTGCCCAGGAAGGAGGGCAAAGTGCGTCCTATTCTGGACCTGAAAGCGCTGAACCGCTTCGTGCGTGTTTGAAAGTTTCGAATGGAGTCTCTCCGTTCGGTTGTGGCCTCCTTGAGTCCGGGAGAATTCCTGGCTTCGATAGATCTGAAGGATGCATACCTGCACATCCCCATTTTCGAGGGTCATCAGCGGTACCTTCGGTTTGCTATCGCAGAGGACCACTACCAGTTTGTGGCGTTACCTTTCAGTCTTGCTTCTGCACCAAGGGTGTTTACCAAGGTGTTGGCACCGGTCCTGGGCCTGCTACGGGCCCAGGGCATTGCGGTCCTGGGGTACCTGGACGATCTGCTTCTGAGATTGAGGGCCAGCCAGGACCTTGTGCGCGATCTGTCCATCACGGTACAGACGCTCCAGGAGTTCGGATGGACCATCAACGTTCAGTAATCAGCGTTGTCTCCGTCGCTTCGCCTTCCCTACCTGGGAATGGTTCTGGACTCTGCTCAGGCAAAGGTGTTCTTGCCGGAGGACAAGCTCCGGACTTTGCGGGACGAACTCAGGTCCCTCAGGGACAATCCGTCCTCGTCACTCAGGACCTGCATGGGGGCCTGGGGTTGATGGTGTCGGCCTTCGAGGCGATTCCCTTTGCCCAGTTCCAGACGGAGATCCTGGCCAGGTGGGACAGACTTCCTCAGTCCTTGGATCTGGATGTCTCCTTGAGTCGCCAGACCAGATTGGCTCTTCTGTGGTGGATCCAGTCCCCGGCGGTGGCGGAAGGTAAGTCCTTCCGCCCGGTGGTGTGGACAGTGGTTACCATGGACGCCAGCCTGTCGGGCTGGGGTGGAGTCCTGGGCAACCTGTCTGCCCAGGGCACTTGGTCGGAGGAGGAATCCTCCCTCCCGATAAATGTGCTGGAACTAAGAGCAATAAAACTCTGTCTCTTCCAGTGGTCGGACCGTCTCCAGGGCCTGCCTGTTCGCGTACAGACGGACAATGCTACCGCGGTGGCTTACATCAACCACCATGGGGGCACCAGGAGTGCTCGAGCGGCCCGGGAGGTGACCGATATTCTGTCTTGGGCCGAGACTCATGTCCCGGCGATCTCGGCAGTTCACATTCCGGGTGTGGAAAATTGGCAGGCAGATTATCTGAGCCGCCAGACCCTGGACCAGGGGGGAATGGTCCCTACACCCGGAGGTCTTTCAGATGCTGTGTGCGAGGTGGGGATCCCCAGACGTGGATCTATTTGCATCCCGGCTAAATCGAAAAGTGGGAAGGTTCGTGGCAAGAACGTGCGATCCGTTGGCGGTCGCCTCGGATGCGTTGGTGGCCCCTTGGCATCAGTATCGTCTGATGTACGCCTTTCCTCCGATTCAGTTACTATCCCGGTTCCTTCGCAGATTGGCCTCGGAACCGCACATGGTGATTCTGGTGGCACCGGACTGGCCACGCCGGTCCTGGTACGCCGACGTTGTTCACCTGGCAGTGGCTCCTTCATGGCGCCTGCCTCTGTGGGAAGATCTCCTGTCTCAAGGCCCGATCTTCCATCCTTCTTTACAGTCGCTGGCTTTAACGGCCTGGCTGTTGAGACCCAGGTCTTGGACAAGGGTCTATCCCCCGAGGTTATCCCTACCCTGATCAAGGCTAGGAAATCCTCCTCTGGTAAGATCTATTACCGTACCTGGAAAGCCTATTTCACCTGGTGTGAGTCCAGGGGGTTCTCCCCTCGTTCTTACTCGGTCGAGAATCTTGGCTTTCCTCCAGTCTGGAGTGGATCAGCGTCTGGCGCTGGCCACGATAAAGGGCCAGGTGTCCGCAGTGGCTTTCCTTTTCCAACGCCCTGTGGCGTCTCATTCCTTGGTGCGCACCTTCATTCAAGGTGTGTGACATTTGGCTCCTCCCAGGAAGGAGCCCTTGCCTCCGTGGTACTTGAACTTGGTTCTGTCCGCGTTGCAGCGAGCTCCCTTTGAAAATATCAGGGAGATATCGTTGCCTCTGCTGTTGAAGAAGGTTGCCTTTCTGGTGGCGATCGCTTCGGCTCGCCGGGTGTCGGAGCTGGCGGCGTTGTCTTGCCGCTCCCCTTATTTGATTATTCACAGGGATAAGGTGGTTTTGCGACCACCCCCATCTTTCCTTCCCAAGGTGATCTCTGAATATCACCTTAATGAGGACATTGTCCTGCCTTCGCTTTGTACGAAGCCTAAACATCCTAAGGAGGTTGCTTTGCATTCCTTGGATGTTGTCAGGGCGATCAGGGTTTACCTGTCGTCTACGGAGTCCTTTCGAAAGACGGATTCCCTCTTTGTCCTTCCTGAGGGACCTCGGAAGGGCATGGCTGCGTCTGCAGCGACTATTGCCAAATGGATCAGACGGACCATTGAGCAGGCTTACACCTTGAAGGAACCGGTTCCGCCCTTCCCTGTTAAGGCGCACTCTACCAGGTCTTTGAGTACTTCCTGGGCCTATTGGCATCAGGCCTCGGTGGCCCAGGTCTGCAAGGCGGCGACTTGGTCGTCGGTGCACACCTTTTCCAAGTTCTACAAAGTAGACGTTCTGGCATCAGCTGATGCTTCTTTTGGCCGCAAAGTTCTCAGTGCGGCTGTGCCATGATGGACCCTTGATTTTTTCTCTGGGTCCCTGGCTGTTGGCATTTGCTTTCCTGGGCTGTTGCTCCTGTTGAGCATTGTTTTTTTGCTATTGCCCAGTTGGTTCTTACAGTGCATGTAAGATTCCTTTCCCTGATGTGGGTAGTGCGTTGCCTTTTCTACAGTTGCGTCTCCCACCCCTCATGTCTATACTGCTTTGGGACATCCCAATTGTGATGACTTAGAGGAGGCGGCGACTGTCGGAGGACGTAAGAGAAAACTGAATTTTTGTAAAATCTTACCTGTAAAATTCCTTTCTCTGAGTCCTCCGACAGTCCCCGCCCCTCTTTTTGGGGTTCTTATTACCTACTGCTATGCTACCAAACTGAGTTGGGAGTGGTGATGCAGGGGGGGTATTGACCAGATGGGACAGCCCCCGTGTGTAACGCTCCTGCGTTTTCTGAACAATGTGGATTTGCAGCTGCAGAAATACTCCACTCAGTAGTCATGTAGAGAAACGCTGAGATACCAATCCCAACTCCCAAGACTCATCACTGTGGATAGTGTCTGATTCAGCATACAAATATACACACTCAAGATGTTCCTGGAGTGATCTATGTATATAGTAGTATAGTGGTGATAGGCTGAAGAGACAGGTTTAAGTAGAGACAATAGTTGACAGACACTTGAGAGGAATGTTCTTGAGAATGAGATGGTAACAGGTAGGATGCAGATAGGTTAGCAATCATGTATGGTAGTAGATGATAGGATAGCAGATGACATACAGGAGAGACTAACCCAGTGCAAGGATAGATGTTAGTAGGCTCAAGAGCTAGCAATCTAGATAGTGCAGATGATAGTAACAGTCCTTACTATGCAGAGCTAGATAGTGTAAGCTTTAGTATGAAGGTTTATGGAGGATTCCCCTGCGGGGTACTTATCACTAGTAGCAAGCAGTAGTAGAGAGGTTCGGTATGAGCGGGTGATCCGGTAGCGGGATACAGGGATCAGCAGCGAGGTTCCGACAGCGAGGTATGCTTGCAAGCATGTGAGCTTCAAGGCAGGTTATGCGGCTTTGAACGAACAATGTGAGACCGCTGGCGGTTGAAATAGCCGCTCCTGCGGCACTCAATGATGACAGCATCGGTCTTAAAGGTGTATGCGCACCTTACCAAAAGAGAATGGTGGGGCACATACACTAAGGAAAGTGGAATTAGGGTACCAAAGGTACCAGAACATTACAGTACCCCCCCCCCCTTAAGGCCGGCTCCTGAAGGCCTCTGGAGCTGGTTTTTCCGGGTATTTCGCGTGAAAATTGCGAATTAGTCTAGGGGCATGTATGTCAGAGGTATTTAGCCAGGTGTCGTCTTGGGGCCCATAGTTCTTCCATCGGACTAGATATTAGAGTCTTCTTCTGTGGATACGAGAATCCAGAATCTCTTATCTCATATTCTTCTCCACCTTCAACTTGTACAGGAGGTGGAGGTGGGATAGTAGGCCTTATTCCTTGGTCAGGAACATGGGGCTTCAGTAGCGACACATGGAAGATGGGATGTATTTTGAGGTCTGTTGGTAATGTGAGCTGTACTGCAGCTTTTCCAATAAGTTTCCTGATTGGGAAAGGTCCCAAGAACAGAGGCCCAAGCTTTTTGCTAGGGATCTTTAATCTTAAGTTTTTTGTTGAGAGCCAAACGAGGTCCCCAATAGCATACTGAGGAGAAGGTCTTCTACGAAGATCATAGTACTTCTTTTGTTGACTATGAGCGTGTGAGATGGTAGTATTAAGTAAACCCAGAGAGTCCTTTATTTGGGTAAGATAGTCTGAGGCTACTGGGTTATTTGAAGGAAGGATGCGTGGTGGAAGAATAGTGGGATGAAACCCATAGTTCAAGTAGAACGGACTCTGTTTGGTCGTACTGTGGGTTGCGTTGTTGTAGGCAAATTCTGCCAGAGGGAGGAGATCCACCCAATCATCCTGTTGGTATGATGTGTAACAACGTAAATATTGCTCGATGCACTGGTTGACTCTTTCAGTCTGTCCGTTGGTCTGAGGATGGTAGGGAGAAGTGAGCTTCCGCTCAATTCGTAGTATGTGACAGTTCTTGCCAGAACTTGGAGATGAATTGCGATCCACGGTCAGACAAAAGAGTTTTCGGAATACCATGTAACTTAAAGACATGTTTCATCAGTAGTTCCGCTGTTTGTTTGGACGAAGGTAGTCTGCGAATAGCAACGAAATGTGCCATTTTTGTCAGATGGTCCACTGACACCAAGATGGTATTAAATCCTTTGGAAGGAGGTAGTTCTACTATAAAGTCCAAGGACACAACTTCCCATGGAGTCTGGGGTATTGGTAGACTGCATAGTAGACCGGATGGTTTTGTAGTGTCTATTTTGGACCTGGCACAGACGTTGCATGAAGAGACGAATTTCTGTATAGATGTCTTCATGTCAGGCCACCAGAACTGCCTGGTAAGCAAATTAAGAGTCTGTCATACCCATATGTCCTGCCATAGGCACATCATGCGACAATTCCAAGATCTTGGTGCGCATGGTGGGGGTATGTAAAGTTTGTCGTAGTAGAGGAAGCCTTCTGCATCAGTACTTAGTTGTGGTGGGGGTGAATCCAAACTTATACTGTGCAGAACCTCTTCCTTCAAGGAACGGACAACCCCAATAATACGCTTGTAGGGTATTATAGGAACGGAAGGGATTTCGAAGTAATTATCTTCAGTTAGTCGCGATAGCGCATCCGCTTTTTTATTCTTGTCTGCAGGTGTATAGGTCACTAGAAAGTTAAACCTTAGGAAGAATAGTGACCATCGTACCTGCCGGTGGGAGAGGGTTTTGTTAGTCTGAAGATATTGAAGATTTTTATGATCTGTATATATGAGTATTGGTAATCGGGTGCCTTCAAGTAGATGTCGCCAATTCTCCAGAGCCAGTTTTATAGCAAGCAGTTCCTTTTCACCCACTGGGTAATTTACCTCTGGACTGCTTAAAGATTTAGAGAAGAAGGCGACTGGATGGAGTGGTGAAGTATTAGTTGGTCGTTGGGAGAGTATTGCTCCTACTGCCATGTTTGTCGCATCTACTTCCAGAATGTATTGGAGGGATGGCTCTGGATGGCGTAGTATGGGAGCAGAGGTAAAACTTGCCTTTAACAAGTGAAAAGCTTCATTTGCTTCATCTGACCATTTGAATGGTCTCTTAATACTTGTGAGTTGTGTGAGGGGTCTCACAATGGCAGAGAAGTTCTTGATGAACTTCCTATAGAAGTTTGAAAATCCAAGGAATCGCTGTAGTGCTTTGCGGGTGGTTGGTATAGGCCAATCCTGAATACAGGATATCTTACTCATATCCATCTTGATTCCTGTTTTGGATATGATGTATCCTAGGAATAGTACTTCTTCTTTATGAAATAAGCATTTTTTTAGTTTCACGTATAGGTTGTGTGCAAGCAATCTGGATAAAACAAGTCTTACATGTTTTATATGTTCAGACAAGGATCGTGAATAAATAAGTATATCGTCCAGATATACCACAACACAGAAATCAAGTAAGTCTCTAAAGATATCGTTTATAAATCGTTGGAAGGCTGCGGGAGCGTTACATAGCCCGAATGGCATTACAAGATATTCAAACAAACCGTATCTGGTTCTGAATGCTGTCTTCCACTCATCTCCATCACGGATTCGGATTAGATTGTATGCCCCTTTCAGGTCCAATTTTGAAAAATAGGTAGCTCCACGCACTTGCTCAATGAGCTCAGGGATAAGCGGTAGAGGATAGCGATCTTTTATTGTAATGGCGTTCAATTGCCTAGAGTCGATAATAGGCCTGAGACTTGAGTCCTTATTGCGGACAAAAAAGAGTCCTGCTGCTGTGGAAGAAGTGGAAGGTCTAACAAAACCTTTTGTCAAATTCTCATCCAAGTATTCCTTGAGATGGGAAAGTTCATCCTGCGAAAGAGGATAAACATGACCAAACGGCAATTTGCTATTTGGGAGTAGATCAATAGTACAATCATAATCCCTATGGGGAGGCAGTACTTGAGCATTTTTCTCAAGAAAAACCTCGGACAGATCCTGATAGCATAGTGGTGCAATCTCATCTGACACCACAGACAGGATCTTTCCATAAGACGGGAGGTTACACGTACCCTCGCAATAGCAAGAGAGGAAGGCCAGGGTCCGTTTCTTCCAATCTATGGTTGGTTGATGTGTGTGTAACCAGGGAAGTCCCAAAACAATGGGAAAGTGGGGTGAAGGTATTAGGTCGAAGGTGGTGGTCTCCATATGAGACTCGTTAGTGGTGACTAGGAGTGCTTGTGTCTGATCAGTGATCGGGCCAGAAGATAAAGGAATACCGTTAATAAGACTCACTGAGACAGGTTTAGGTTTAGAAATAATAGGGACTTTATTTAAAACAGCAAAACGTATGTCGATATAATTTCCACAAGATCCTGTGTCGATCATGGCCTTAGTAGTAATCCTGGTCTGGTCCCACTGCAATGTCAAGCGAACAAAAAGGTAAGGGTTAGTAATTGAAGTTGTCAATCCCCCTAGGAGGACATATGAACACTCACCCTTTTTTTTGTAGACAAGGGGACAGACGTTTATCATGTGATCCGGGGATGCACAGTACAAGCAGAGATTACTAGATCATCTCCTGGCTCTTTCAGTAGTTGATAGAGGTGGGCGTATGGTTCCTACCTCCATAGGAGTAGGGTCAACGGCCGAAATCCGAGAAGAACTGGATAATGGCATTCCCATTTTTTCAGCCTTTCTTTCTCGTAGCCTTCTATCTATGGTGATACTGAGTTGTATCAAAGCATCCAGGGTTTTCGGCAAATCCGCTCGGGCGAGCTCGTCTTTAACGGCCTCTGATAGGCCAAGTCTAAATTGAGTTCTCAGAGATGCATCATTCCACCCTGAATCAAGGGTCCATCTCTTGAACTCCGCCACAAAGTCTTCCACAGGTCTCCTACCTTGTTTTAAGGACCTCAATTGAAGATCGGCAGTACTCTGCCTATTGGGGTCATCATATAGACTAGCAAGTTCCGCTAGAAATAAAGCGTAGGAGTTGAGAAGCTGATCGTTTTTCTCAAAGAGAGAGTCTGCCCAGGCCCGTGGATCGCCTGTTAGGTAAGAAATAATAGTGCAAACCTTGATATGATCAGTAAGGTAGGTACGAGGTTTTAGCAAGAAAAGTAACTCACATGCGTTTTTGAATTCACAAAATTTTTTGCGATCGCCTGTAAATACTAAAGGAGGATTCATTTTGGGTTAAGGGTGCTGAGCAGCGGCAAGTTGTGACTGCCTGGTTACCTGCTGCGTCAGAGCCTGATTGTCTTCTTTTAATTCAGTAAGTGCGTGTATTAACGCAGTTACTTGTTGTTTTAATTCTGTCACCTGAGTGGTTAATTCTGCTGAATCCATTTTAAGGTTCGTTCAATCTGTAACGCTCCTGCATTTTCTGAACAATGTAGATTTGCAGCTGCAGAAATACTCCACTCAGTAGTCATGTAGAGAAACGCTGAGATACTAATCCCAACTCCCAAGACTCATCACTGTGGATAGTCTCTGATTCAGCATACAAATATACACACTCAATAAGATGTTGCTGGAGTGATCTATGTATATAGTGGTGATAGGCTGAAGAGACAGGTTTAAGTAGAGACAATAGTTGACAGACACTTGAGAGGAATGTTCTTGAGAATGAGATGGTAACAGGTAGGATGCAGATAGGTTAGCAATCATGTATGGTAGTAGATGATAGGATAGCAGATGACATACAGGAGAGACTAACCCAGTGCAAGGATAGAGGTTAGTAGGCTCAAGAGCTAGCAATCTAGATAGTGCAGATGATAGTAACAGTCCTTACTATGCAGAGCTAGATAGTGTAAGCTTTAGTATGAAGGTTTATGGAGGATTCCCCTGTGGGGTACTTATCACTAGTAGCAAGCAGTAGTAGAGAGGTTCGGTATGAGCGGGTGATCCGGTAGCTGGATACAGGGATCAGCAGCGAGGTTCCGACAGCGAGGTATGCTTGCAAGCATGTGAGCTTCAAGGCAGGTTATGCGGCGTTGAACGAACAATGTTAGTGAGACCGCTGGCGGTTGAAATAGCCGCTCCTGCGGCGCTCAATGATGACAGCATCGGTCTTAAAGGTGTATGCGCACCTTACCAAAAGAGAATGGTGGGGCGCATACACTAAGGAAAGTGGAATTAGGGTACCAAAGGTACCAGAACATTACACCGTGGGTGTGTATATGCTAATGCATTTTGTCTTTTGACTAAGTCTATATGCCTAGCTATTCCTACGTATAGGTGGACAATACCCAATTGTGATGACTTAGAGGAGGCGGCGACTGTCGGAGGACTCAGAGAAAGGAATTTTACAGGTAAGATTTTACAAAAATTCCGTTATACACACACATACAGTGGGTGCGGAAAGTATTCAAACCCCCTTAAATTTTTCACTCTTTGTTATATTGCAGCCATTTGCTAAAATCATTTAAGTTCATTCTTCTTCCTCATGAATGTACACATAGCACCCCATACTGACAGAAAAACACAGAATTGTTGACATTGTTGCAGATTTATTAAAGTATTCAGACCCTTTGCTGTGACACTCATATATTTAACTATAATTTTCCATTTCTTCTGATCATCCTTGAGATGGTTCTACACCTTCATTTGAGTCCAGCTGTGTTTGATTATACTGATTGGACTTGATTAGGAAAGCCACACACCTGTCTATATAAGACCTTCCAGATCACAATGCATGTCAGAGCAAATGAGAATCATGAGGTCAAAGGAACTGCCTGAAGAGCTCAGAGACAGAATTGTGGCAAGGCACAGATCTGGCCAAGGTTACAAAAAGATTTCTGCTGCACTTAAGGTTCCTAAGAGCACAGTGGCCTCCATAATCCTCAAATGGAAGATGTTTGGGACAACCAGAACCCTTCCTAGAGCTGGCCGTCCGGCCAAATTGAGCTATCGGGGGAGAAGAGCCTTGGTGAGAGAGGTAAAGAAGAACCCAAAGATCACTGTGGCTGAGCTCCAGAGATGCAGTCAGGAGATCGGAGAAAGTTGTAGAAAGTCAACCATCACTGCAGCCCTCCACCAGTCGGGGCTTTATGGCAGAGTGGCCCGACGGAAGCCTCTCCTCAGTGTAAGACACATGAAAGCCAGCATGGAGTTTGCTAAAAAAACACCTGAAGGACTCCAAGATGGTGAGAAATAAGATTCTCTGGTCTGATGAGACCAAAATAGAACTTTTTGGCCTTAATTCTAAGCGGTATGTGTGGAGAAAACCAGGCACTGCTCATCACCTGTCCAATACAGTCCCAACAGTGAAGCATGGTGGTGGCAGCATCATGCTGTGGGGGTGTTTTTCAGCTGCAGGAACAGGACGACTGGTTGCAATTGAGGGAAAGATGAATGCGGCCAAGTACAGGGATATCCTGGACAAAAACCTTCTCCAGAGTGCTCTGGACCTCAGACGGGGCCGAAGGTTTACCTTCCAACAAGACAATGACCCTAAGCACACAGCTAAAATAACAAAGGAGTGGCTTCACAACAACTCATATATACATATATATATATATATACATATATATATATATATACATATATATATATACACATATATGTAACGGATCTTTGTACCCCAGCTGGGCACATCCGCCGAATCTGTGTCTCCTGTCCTCCAAACGCACCCACAGCCTGCGGAGAAGTCATATCCAGCCCTTAACCCCTCAATCACGAGACAATCCACACAGGTGTTGAGGGTTAAACATGCAGAGCTTAAACTGTTTATTACATTCCAAGACAACAGTTTTACATACAGTTAGGGAAACTCCCCTTAGCCTTTCCACAGAAGGGGGGGAAGGGAACCAACCAATGAGAACTGAACATTTGTACATTTGAAACATGCAGTCTTAATACACACCCCCTGCGGAGAGATGTCTCCAACTCAGACCATTGTCTGCCATGAATCCACACACTTAGACACAGAAACAGGAGGGGAGGGGGGGATGGGTTGTAACATTACATTACATTAACTCAATGCCATGAGTCAGTTGTTCAGAGGATGAATAAAGGGAAAATAAAATGCAATGTCCCAAACTCATAAGAAAATGACACAAAGGGGTTTACAATCCAGGGACAGGGTGATCCGTCACCCATAGTGACGGCTAGTACCGTCACATCTCTTCCCCCCCAAAGGTAGACTAATCCAGGTACTAGACCTCCAACTGGTCTGTTCCTGAATTAGTCGGGTAACAAATCCCAAAAAAGAGTCAATGTCTGTTTGCCTGGATAATTCGTCGGCGTTGCTTCCCAGGGCAGTAGTGGATGGTAAAGTGAAAAGGCTGCAGCGCCAAACTCCAGTAGCTTCTGGCCCATAGTCTGTCGGTAGGAGGCTTGCGCACAGTCCCCTCCAAAACACACAGTGACAGTGGGTTCTGTCACATTTCTCCCCTTTTAAAAACAGGCTAACGAGGTTCCTGACCCTCAACTGGTCTGGACCTGCGTTAGTCACAAACTTCCACCCCAGGCAACCAGGAAAAGTAAAAGAACGACTCTGGCGCTGGGGAGCAACACCGCACATAGGGTCTCCCATGAATAAAAACAGCCGCTGCAGAGTGGGAACAGCTGTCTGCACTCCTCTGATCCAGGGCAGGGTTGCAGATATTGGGGGGAGCTGAATAATTCTCTGCCCTGATGCCAGCGCTTCCGCTGGTAGGGAATGTAGGCTGGTAGGGCTATGCATTTGGGGAGAAAAAGGTACTTGCTTTTCTCCTGGTGTAGTTACGAGCCGCTGAGAAGGTATCTTGCAGGGACTGTCTCCCGGATTCTTCATCTCTGGTTCTGATGCTGGGCAGAGACCATCAGCGCTCTGTCCTGTAGCCAGCGCTTCTGCTGGGGGGATGAACATTGGGGTAGTGTCCATTTGCTGGGGAGGGAGAATTGCTTCCTCTACTCCCGGTGGGGATATCTGCTGTTGGGAAAACAGCTCACGCAGATCCTCTCTCAGACTCTCCGGATCCAACTCTTTTTCTGATGCTGGGCAGATGCCAGGGGCACTCTGCCCTGTAGCCAGCACTTCTGCTGGGGCGATAAACACTGGGGTAGTGTCCAAGTGCTGGGGAAACGGCTCACTGAGGTCACCCCTCGGACTCCCTGGATCTACCTCTGAGGGTGGGCAGAGGCCAGCGGCACTCTGCCCCGTAGCCAGTGCTTCTGCTGGGGGGATAAACACTGGGGTAGTGTCCAAGTGCTGGGGAAACGGCTCACTGAGGTCACCCCTCGGACTCCCTGGATCTACCTCTGAGGGTGGGCAGAGGCCAGCGGCACTCTGCCCCGTAGCCAGCGCTTCTGCTGGGGGGATAACCACTGGGGTAGTGTCCAAGTGCTGGGAAAACGGCTCACTGAGGTCACCCCTCGGACTCCCTGGATCTACCTCTGAGGGTGGGCAGAGGCCAGCGGCACTCTGCCCCGTAGCCAGCGCTTCTGCTGGGGGGATAAACACTGGGGTAGTGTCCAATTGTTGGGGAGGGAGAATTGCTTCCTCTACTCCCGGTGGGGGTATCTGCTGTTGGGAAAACAGCTCACGCAGATCCTCTCTCAGACTCTCCGGATCCAACTCTTTTTCTGATGCTGGGCAGATGCCAGGGGCACTCTGCCCTGTAGCCAATGCTTCTGCTGGGGCACCAGATGAGATACTCTGGACTTGCTGCTGATCACCATTTCCCAGCCTTCCAGCGCCTGTCTCAACTCCCCCTTCTGAGACCTTCATGCTATTAGCTTGTCTCGCTGCCTGGTGGACCTCCGGTGCGTTCCGGCATTCTAGCGCTCGCAGTGCCCTCTGTATCATCGCTGCTTCTTCCATTGCAGTTAGTACGGGAAAACGCAGGGTCACCCCTTGCCCCATTTGCTTCTCATCTTCGTGACTGTCTGCTATTTCTCTCAGACAGTCCCAGGCAACGGGAGCCATGCCAGGCTGCTGATCACCGTCAAACAGCCGCTTGTAGGCAATCTCGAGCTCCCATTCCTGCTCAACCAG